>NW_006436808.1:1205350-1210772 GCF_000325575.1 Pteropus alecto | reverse complement strand
TATAAATATAATTTACACATTCGTGTGTATACATACGAATATTTAAGTGCCAACAAGGATAGTACAGCATGGTAAAGTAGATCTGGAGTGTTTGAGTGGAAGATTTGCTATTTAAAAAGAGAAATCAAGAAAGGATATCACTGATAAAGTTGTATTTAAGCTGAAATCTAATGAAAGGGAGCAAGTACTGTGCACATCCAGGGAAGAGCAGGGTTCCAGGCAGAGTAACCAGAATATCCAAAGGCATTAAAGCAAATGTGCCTGGAACTGAGGAGGAGCCTCAAGGAGGCCAGAAAGACCAAAAAAAAAAAAAAAAAAAAAAAAGAAAAAAAAAAAAAAGACAGAAGGAAAGAGATATAGAAAATTATATCCGAGAGGTAGAGAGGTAGAGAAGGCTGGGTCGGTGTAAAGTCTTGGAGACCTTGATGCTTGTTCCTAAGCCATTGGAGAGATTTAGCACAGGAGAGACATGCTCAGAGTGACATTTTGAGGGGGATCTTCTGACTGCTATGTTGAGGATTAATGGAAGGAGAGCAGGGGCAGAAGCCGAGAGAGCCATTAGGAAGCCAGTTAAAAGGCATTCTGCTCAGCTTCCAGGTGCCCTTTTTGCAATCAGACTTTGTAGAACTATCTCTCCAAAAATGAAAATGCACACTATGATGCTGCTGAGTGGACAAGAACAGAGGTAGGAAAATCACAAAATCACACAGGTTAATCTGAAGTGGTGTGGAATTTTAGAGAAAAAAAAAGTATTCAAGGAACAAGGGCGAACTGCTCACACTGAAAAGTTCAAAGGTCATTCAAGTTTGTATTTCACATCTTTAGCCTTTCAAGTAGATCAAAGGTGCTTGTCTTTGTGTGACTGATTCATGGGGCTGCCAGATGACCACATATGGCAGAGCGGCCTCTGTTTTATGAGCCTGCCCCACCTGCTGTTCTCCTTTGGGGTTCCGACTTCCTATTTACTCTGCCTGCCTTATCCCGGTTGCTCAGTGCAGCCTGGGGAGAAAAGAAAAACTTTGATTTGGAGTTTTCAGGGGATGCTGCAAATACTGGGTGACAAAGCTGTAAGAGTAACCAGAAATTACACAGATTTTCGATAAGAAAACATGTCTAAGAAAATCATTTGTGGGATTTTTAAAAAATCTGGATTCAAACTGCCTCTGGTGCCCAGCCAAGCATCCCTATTAGTCATAACCCATGGAAATGTATCTTCCTTTCTAGATGGTCATACTAGATTCATTATCTCTATTTAAAAATTGGAAGTTTTGGAAAAAAATAAGGAAAGGACAAAATGTAAAAAGGAAGAGTTGATGAAATTTAGGCAACAGAGACTCCTATGAGCATTTACATGGCATTTGAGTTATAAAACACTGTTTACTTACCTCATCTTATAAAATTAGTTCACAGACAATTTTAGGACCCCCCAAAATTTATATCACTAGAAATAAATATTAGAAAGGTACCTTTGATATCTTTTACTACTTCTTTCCAAAATTATATAATTCAGTCTTTGCAGGTTTTTCATTAGTAAAATGTATTTTCCATGTATATTATATTATTTAAAAAGTTATAAATTTTGGACTTAAAAATCCAAGAAATTAGCGAGTTATTGATTTGAAAAAAAATCATAATTTGTAACATTGTTGACTTATTATTTATGTTATATTTACTCACAATTTTTTAAATAAGACATTTCATGTTAACCTTTTTAATTATACTGTTTTTGTGGATATCTTGAGACTCAATCAAGCCTTCTATGTCAAGGCAGCTCAGCCTATACAGTGTTGCAGAAAACAGTTGAAATGAGTAACTTTCTGAGCAATTTTTGCTTATTAGTTACCTTCTTGTACTTTGATTTAATTTCCTAAGCATTTCCCAAACTTCTACTCTCTCTTTCATTTCATACTACTACAGAGGAAAATTCTCTCTTTAAGTCGTTTAGAATCACAGAAATCATTAGACCCATCTCAAGCAAATGCAGCCTGTCTACCACCATTCCCACTTATGGCCAACCTACTTAAAACCTGACTTATACCCAGTAACTCTCCTATGGCCTCACAACACCAACTGTGAAGAAGGAGCACAAGGAGGCCCCTGCAATCTCAACCCAGTTCAGGAAGTAGGGTGCACTAAAGAGCAGTATAGTACACATGTATCACGTCTCAAAAATATCCTAATAGTTTCTTGGCTTCTTACCATTACAAATGCTCATGCTAAACAGACACTGAAAAATAAAAGTCAAGGACATAAAGAATAAGCTTCAGGATATCAAGTAAAATAAATTAAAAAACATAGAGATCAAGATGATTCAAAGGAGTGATAAATATAGAAGACAAGTTGAGCCAAATTACTAAATTAAATATAAAAGTATGTTAAGATACAGCAGAAAGAATGAACACTGTGTCCCAGAAAAATCTGGTACACAATAGTCAACACTGTGTTAAGTCTGCATAAAGTTATCAGAATTCAAGGTAACAAAAACTCTTCTGGATATTAAATCATTTTTTTAAATGTCCTAAGACAGGAAGGGGTAGAATTTTTAAAAATTGAGGTGATTTCAAACTGCTCTAAGACAATATTTAAGGATAAAATATTGTTTAAAAAATGTCTAAATGCTACCCTGAACAAGCCCAATCCCATCTGATCTCAGAAGCTAAGGAGAGTCAGGCCTGGTTAGTACTTGGATGGGAGACCACTTAGCAAGACCAGGTGCTATAGGCGTAAAAAATTAAAAAATAAGGGATTGTAAACTGACAAGGTCCTTGCAATCTGTGAGATCAACCAAAGGTTGCCTTGCTAAAAAATATGTATATGTACATGTCTACAAAACTTTGCGTGAAGAAATTATATGACCCAGTAATCTTAAATTGAACTAAATTCTCCTTCGGTTATAGAGACAAGAGACATATCAAGAAATAAGAAATAAGTATTTATGAAAGTTTTATGAACAAAATTCTTATTTACAAAATCTAAACAACTAAGAGATAAATCAAAATAAGTAGCTCAGAAATAATATTTCCTTAGTAGAAAAGAATTAAGGCCAAATACCAGTTATAGTTACAAAAAAAATTACAGTACTATAAATCTTAAAATGCAAGGAAACAACATGCTTAGCAACAATTTAGAGGTAGTAAATGTGGTAAGAAGGCTGGAAGAATGTTAATTGTACTAACTTTCTCATCTTCATAAAAAATAAAGGTTTTGGTGTATCAAAATGTATCCCCTAAAAACAGGAACAAAACTTCTTTTCTAGGGCTCATGCTACATAATACAAAAACCAAAACCAAAAATGACCATTTAGGAGATCATAAATATACCTCAATGAATTCCAAAGAGTTTTAGTATTGTTAGTCTTTTTACCACAGCCCAATAAAACTAAATATTAATAACAAAAACTACACACACACACACACACACACACACAAGAAACCCAATAATCTTGCTGTTTTACAACTTTTTCAATTACTATTGAGTCAGAGGAAAACTTAAAATTTTTAATTGCAGAATAACTAGAAATTAGAAGCAAAGAAAATATGTCAGAACTATGAAATAGAGTTAAAGCAGTGCTTAGAGAAAAATTTATAATTGTAGATACACAAGAATCAAACTATACCAAATTAAGAAGTTAGTAGACAAACAAATACGGTTCAGAAAAGGAAATAAAAGAATTTAATAAAAAGTAACAGCAAATTAAAGTATTAGTAGATAGAGAAAAGTAGGACTAATAAACACCTTAAACATGTTGCTTAACCATTTTGATGTATATGTAAAAAATGATGACAAACAAGATATCTCCCAAAGATCTACATTTCTGTCTTTGAAGCCATATCATCTTGTTTAAAGACAGTCTAATGGTTCCTCGTTTTCAATGATCTAACATTTAATTTCATCTCCTTGGGTCGCAAAGCCTCCCACCATGTTGTCCATGTTCTAAATATCCAAATTAATTGCTTCTATTCTGCAAACGAATCCTTCAACTCTCCCTAGCACGCTCTTTTCCCCTTTTGAAAATTCAAGTTTATTTTAATATAGCTTACATACAGTAGAATTCATCCTTTTCAGATGTACATTTTGATGAGTTTTTAATAAATATATGCAGCACCGTAATTGAGCTATAGAACATTCCATCATTACAAAAAGTTCCCTTGTGCCCTATGAAGTCAAAATCCTCCCCCAATTCCCAGCTCTCGGCAACCGCTCATCTGATTTCTGTCCTTACAATTTGCCAACTCCAGAATGTCATTTAAATGGAATTGTACAGTATGTGGCTTTTTGTCCTTTTTTCTTTTCTTTTTTCCTTTTTTTTGGGGGGGTGGGTCTGGTATCTTTGATCTGGCACAATGCTTTGTGAGATTTATCCACGTTGCACATTTCAGTAGTTCATTCCTTTTTCTTGCTGAACAGCAGTTAATGGATATCTGGGTGTTTCCAGTTTGGGAGTATTATAAACAAAGCTGCTATAAACATTTGTGTATTTGTGTATATGTTTTGTGGACATATGTTTTTATTTCTTTTGGGTAAACATCTAGGAGTAGGAGTGCTGAGTTATATAGTAAATGTATGCTTAAATTTATACAAAATTGCTAAATGTTTCCCAAAGTGTCTATACCATTTTGCATGCTCACCAGAAATGCATAAGGGTTCTAACAGTTAAGTCGCTCCAACATGTGGGTTTGTCTTTTTTCCCCCCTCTCTGGTAGGTGTGTTAGTGGTATTTCACTAGGGTTTTCAATTTTCATTTCCCTAATGACCAAAGATGTTAAACATGTTTTTATATACTTATTTGCCATCAATATCTCTTTTATTATGAAGTATCTGTTCAAATATTTTGCCCATTTTATTTTATTAGGCTTCTTATTATTGAGTTGCAAGAGTTCCTTATATATTCTGATAGAAATCTCTTATCAGATATGCGTTAGCAAGTAATTTCTCAGTCTGTCAATTGTGTTTTTGTTTTTGCTTTTCTCCTTAAGGTCAGAAGTTATAAACTTGATGAATTCCAATTTCTCACTTTTTCTTTATGTTTATGATGTATGCATCCCAAATAAATAACCTTACCTTGAAATTTGTTTCAGTTTTTATAGCTCCGTGATCCATTTTGAATTAATTTTTGTATATTAGTGAGGTATAAGTTAAAGTTTATTTTTTGCATTTGGATCTTTAATTTTTAGAGCAGAGCTTAATGAAAAGGCCATCCTTTCTATATTTCTATATTTAATTACCTTAGCAACTTTAGAAAAAAATAATTTACTATATATGTAGCTTTTTTTCTGGACTTTTTATTTAATTGATCCAAATACTTATACAAATGCCGCACTGTCTTGGTTACTTCATAGCTTCATAGCTTTCTATGAAGCCTTGAAATCAGGTAATGTGAGTCATCCAAATTGTTCTTTTTTAGACTTTTCGTTTAAGATTA
>NW_006436808.1:1168463-1205306 GCF_000325575.1 Pteropus alecto | reverse complement strand
TACATGGTCTTGATGTAGTATCCTTTAACATGGCTGGATTTGATTAGCTGGGTTTTTTAAAGAATTTGTATCTGTGTTCATATTAGTTTCCTATTGCTATTCCTATTCCTATAACAAATTAGCACAAAGTTATAACTTTCGAACAATGTAAATTATTATCAGGAGGTCAGAAGTCCAAAATTGTCTTACCAAACTAAAATCAAAAAGTATTAGCAGGGCTACATTCCTTCTGGAGGCACAAGGGGAGAGTCTGCTTCTTTGCCTTTTCCAGCTTCTGTTCATGCATGTTTTCCATGTTTTTAACTTGACACTTTATCATATTGGTTATAGTTATTATTAAGTTATTTTCTGATCATTTTAACATGTGGCTCATCGCCAATTCTCTCTGTTGACTGCTTTATCACTTGAAAATAGTTTTGTGTGTGTGTGTGTGTGTGTGTGTGTGTGTGTGTGTTTTCTTGCTATTTTTTGGCATCTCGCAGATTTTTAAAGTTGAAATATGGAAATTATAAGTAGAAGAAAAAAAAATACTGAGGTAAATAATTTTTAAACCTAGAAATGAACATGCTTCTTTTTCTGCCAGGCTGTTAAAGTGAAGATGTTGAGTCAATCTAGTTAGTAGTGACACTAGATAAGCTAGGTAGCAAACTGTGGGTTTTTGTGTGGCTATCGTTACTATCAGTTCAAAACAAGCTTCAAATTCCTTCAATGTTTGCCTAACATTACAGGACTTAATGCGGTCTGGTGTGCTGCAGAGTTTTTCGCTATGTTCGTACTCTACCTTCATTTTTAAAAGTTTGTGTACAATTATGCAACAGAGGAGTCTTTTTATGCTCTTGTCCAAAGGTCAGCAAACTGTTCCTGTAAGACAGTAAATAATTTATCTTTTTAGTCTACATGGTCTCTATCTCACATTCTTCTCTGTTTTTATTTTATAATCCTTTAAAACTATAAAACCATTCTTAGCTCACAGGCTTTGTTTAAACAGTCCACTGAGAGAAATTGGCCGAGAGGTTGTGGTTGGCCAAGCCCTTCTCTGTCTCAGTCCCCATGGATAGACTTGTTAATTGCTTGTTGGTCAGTACTAGCCTCACGCTAGCAGTAGGGAAGGCTCTCTGTTTTCTTATCCTAGTTTTAATATTAGGCAGGCTCTTGAAACTGGACTGCTGGTGTTGGGGCTATCTCATTTTCCTTGCCTCTTGATCCCCAAGGCAACAAAATTGTACCTTTTATCCCTGAAGGTTCTCTGCAGGAGACAGTTGTAATTCCTTAACCTTAGCACTAGAAGAAATCTACTCTGTATTGTTGCAGTACTATTGACCCAAGAGGTTTTCTTGCCTTTCCTCCAGAAGCAGAAGCCTTTTACTGCAAGAAATAGATCTTTGATATTTGGGCAAGAAGTAGGATTTTCTACCCCTTCTCAAGATGCAGAGATATTTCGCTTCTATCTCTCCTCTCATAATGGCCCTAGGGACAAAAGGATTTGCTGCTCCTTTCCCAGATGTATGTCTTTCACTTCTTGTGATGATCTTGGAAAGATACCTCTATATGATGACAGGCAATCACTTTCTATATATGTGCTAGCCACCGAGCAGGTTCTTATCTATCTCCAGCTCTGCTGTTTCTCAAGGTCACTCAGTGGAAGCCCTTTATGTAGAGTTTTTGAGTGAATGTGTTTGGATCTCTCAGATACTCTTAAACTGATACATTCTACCCTACACTTGGCCTTTAAAAATTCATTAATATTTTAGTTGATTTTTTTTCCCCATCTACTTCTATGACAGTCATCTCTTCTGTACTTTACAAAGGTAAATTAGTTTATGTTTCCCATCTCTTTCAAAAGAACTGGTCCCTCTTTGGAATTTAGTTTCCTTCACTGTGTTATGATCTCTTGTTTCTTCTGGGTTCAGAAAAATCTACAATTTCTTAGATAATTTGGTTCTCTCTCATTGTTAGGATAGGAGTGACTTACTTCTGCGCCTTCTATATCCTAAGCAGAAGGACTCATATGCTTCCCCACTATGGGAAAAACTGACTCAAATATTTAGTGATGGATTCATAATTTAAGAACTCACAGAATTTAAGGTGTTTTCCTTTACAATACCCTATTTCATATTTTTCAAATTATTTTGCCATTTGGATCTTATGCACACAGAGTATGGACTTTTGAATATTGATCATCCCACACATGTAGAGAGAAAATTAATTAAACAATTAACTAAAATTGAGTACTAGAAAATGTTAAATCTCTTTGTTTTTACAACCAAGCAGTTTCTGGGCTAAAGATGACTTGGTAAATTTGTTTAATGGAGGTGCAAATGTTTTACTCTTTTTATGCATGCTGATTAAAATAGGAATGTTGTTAAACAATCCAGTATCTTAATAGTTATTATCTATTATTATTATAGTTATTATTTATTATTATTAAGGTTATTATTTATTATTATTATAGTTATTATTTATTATTATTACTCATTCCCTTTACAAACACTTATGTTATTATATGCACTACTAAATAATTTGAAGCAGGCATTAAAGACTATATAGTCTGAGTAACAAAACTGGTCCAAATTTGTTTTGGTCCAAAATTTGTTTTTGTACATCTCGCAAGCTAAGAATATTTTTTTACACTTTTAAAAGAGTTGACAAAGAAATGAAAATTTGGGACAGAGATCACATATGGCCCCCCAAAACCTAAAATATTTACTATTAGGGCCTTTACAAAAACCTATTGTGAATCTCTGTGTTTAGAGGATGTAAAATTGGATAATATATTATCCCTGTCTTCAAGGCTCTTTCACTCTGGTGAAACAAATCAGCCTTACACATAAATAAGTAAAATGTGAATTAGAAAGTAATATGCTATTTTGAAAAAAACAAATATTATTCTACAAAAAAAAAAAAAAAAGTAGAGGAGAGAATAATTATTTCCAGGCAAAGGCATCCAGGAAGCTTCTTTGGTAGAGATGGCATTTTAATAGGACAGTAAAATATGGGTAGAATTAATATATACAGGGAACTAAATAAATCAAATAAGCAATGGATACTCAGCGTTAAGAAACAAGAAAATTGACTTTACAATGTATGGATTGGAAAATTATGTGATCCATTTACTTTTCCAGCCTCAGTCATTAGCCCTGCCAAATAAGATTTATTTTCAAATGAGATTTATTGTCATGTTTTTAGATTTTGACATGGTAGAGGGGGAAATATCTCCCAGAAATCTGTATTTCTATAAAAATAGTTTCATTTTAAAATTTAGGCATTCTCCATAAATAGTCTGATGACATGAAACTGAACGGTACTTCTTTAATTGGGGCCCGCCCATCACCTGATGTTTCACTCACAGGTACGCATCCCAGAGAAGAAGCCTGGTTTCTGTACCTGGTAATTGCAGTAAGTGCATTTTGGGTTTTATTGTTCATTACATTGTTATTATCTTTGAGAGGTTTGTTCCATACATACACAAGAATTAGCAGAATGTATGTTCCATGTCAGCTAATCTTTTGCTTTTCTACGATGAAAGCCCAAGGAACACTGTTTAAGTGTGCTTTGACTAAATAGGAAATCTAGTATTTTTGTGATAATTAGAAACCCAGCATACCATTTCTGTCATGAACTGAGAATGCAACTGTGATGAGACCAGACTTTTCTAATGTCACTGGCCCTCAAGGCTTATTCTTGTCTGTCCAGATAAATTGCAAGATTGAAATTTGAAAAGAATTCTCATTGGCAGCCCATTTAGACCTTTCTTTTATTTTATAGACTAGCGTGATACTCAGAAACCACTGTTTTGCTTTCTGGCTTTGGCTTACACACACACAATTATTGTTTCTTCCTACCACAACTACATTCAATATAACATGTTTTATGTAATGACGATGGATTTAATGAGTTTAAAAGCTCTCCCATGTACATCCCTTCTACATTTACTTCTGTTTCCTTAGTTGTTAATGACCTCACCCTCTGTTTTCAGACTTATAAATTACCTGAGCTGCTGAAAAAGGGTAATGAAGACATATCTATGAGGGCAGATGGGTCAGGACTCAGCAACGTGTCAAAGCAGGTAAAGTGCCTTCTGCTGGATGATTCACTCATGATATCCTAGCTGCTGTGAATGAAAAGTACCCATCCACGGGTTTGACACCAATGACTTGCCCAAAGGGCCACAAATGATCTACGGGAATTGACGGACCTTACTGATAGCTTCTTGGATTTAAATATTGGTGAGCTTCCTAATGCTGACCCTAAACCCGTAATAGATTCTCCACGGGCTAAACTTTTCCTACCTTTGACTTCTCCTCACTCTTCCCTTCAGTCCAATCACTCCCAGCCCATACGACCTTCTGAGGTAGAGAGAATTTTGGAGTTTTTTCCTTTTCCTAATTCCACTGACAAAGATTGAACGCTTGCTTCCCTCAGGCCTCCCTTTTTAATTCTCAAAATCTTGTTCTGGATGTCAAAAGAATGAACACTGAAATGTCTTTTAAACGCCATTATAAAAACAAAAACAAAACACAAAAACAAAAACAAACTTGCTTTCCCTGGAAGCAACGTGGAATGCCTCTCACTAACTAGTAAAGTCACAAACAAGGACGTGGAAAGTAAAAAGCACACAGTTAAATGTTTCAATCTATGAATCTATGATCTGAATAGATTTACATGAACACAATTAAATTTTGCTCTGATTTCCACCACAATATAAAACAACCAAAAATGTCCATTTTCATTATTAAAAACGTGTCATTCTTGATTTATCTTTTAAAGGTAATCATTTTGAATTATATTTTGAGATGAGTGCATGGATTGTTGGTTTAAACAGAAAGATCTAATTGGAAGCTTTGAAACCTTTGAATGTATACAAGATTATAAAAAGAATTAGAAAAATCTGAAGGTATTGAGAATTGTTTCAGACATAACTTTTTTCCAGAAATTCACAAGCATGACATTTAATAAAATTGTAATGCTACCCTACAAGTGGTAAGAATCAGCAAAATAAAACATATTTTAATGTTTATTTAAAATTTAAGTTTTTAGTACAGTATAGAGAAATAAAAAACCTAACACCTGGGAAACTTTTTGCTAGAAACCTTTGAGACAAAATGGTCTGATTATAGCACTTTTGTAGCATCATTTAAAACCCAGTTAGCACTATTTGAAGAATAATCACAAGATATTTTTTCAAATTAAAAAAAGAAAAATAGAAGACTTGGCTGGAGCAATTCAATAATAGGCAAATAAAATATCTTTCAAAGTTATCTTCAAGGTCATATTCAAAAATATTTTAAAAGATGAAGCTAATATAACTGGAGATATTTGATAAAGCTTGTGCTGTAGGCATGGCTAAATCTATTTTGGATCAAAAAGAGGCAGTCAAGCTGAAAAAGGTTCCCATATCAAACTTAGGGAGTGGTAACCTGCATCAAGGACATCACTCATTGTGAATGACCCAGCAGCCACTGCATCATTTACCAAGAACACTCACCTCAAACAATATGCCTCTTGATTTTCTCTGTGTGCTCAATGGGGTGGTAAAAATGAAAAATTTTACTTAAAAAAAAAAAAAAAAGGCCAGTCATTTGAATATCTTTTTTGAAAAGCAATAGCTCCGGAGTGACTTTGAAAACGTACTACACAGATAAGCACTAGTTTAATGTGGAAAATCACAAGCCAGTTGTGCACTGCAGCACAAGGGAACAATAGTGTTCTAACTCTGGCTTCAGTGATTATTTTACGCACAGTGAAGGGAAGTGAAGACATCCAGGAAAGGGTCAACTTTTGGATAAGATAAATTAATTTTTTTGTCCTCAATGATAAAGAATGTTTAATAAAATTAGCTTATCTAGAAGATGCTTTTTCAAGCCTAAATAATCTCAACCAACAATTACAAGAAGATATTCTCAAGGTTGTTACTGAATATGACAAGATTGTTGCAATTAAAATGAACATTGAGAGCCGAAATAGGAGAATCGCTATTGGGATGATGAGGTATTTGAGCGCTTTAGTTCAATTAAAAGTAATTACGTTTATGACGTCTTTGTTAAAGATAAGAATAACATCATCATTTATCTCTCTTCACTAAAAAGAGTTCTTTGATGAATATATGCCAGAGATAATAACAGAGAATGTCCAGTGGAGCAGAGAACTTTCAGCCTCATCATATTACTCAAATGTACAAACGCTTCATAAAATTTCAAACGACAATGGTGTGTATTTACACTATTTTATGGCAACATTATGGGCATTTATTTTCAGTGATTATTACAACATAATTTATAAATCAGTAAAAGAATAGGCTTTTGATCTAGGTCCACAAATATATCTACATATGCATTTTTTATTGAAACACCAAGAGGTATTTGGGGTCATGGAAACTTCCTCATTTCAGTCCATTTCACTTTTAAAATTCATAAGCTCGGCACAATGGTATCTTATCTAACAACCAAGAAATATAAAAAACAATTTCTCTAAGTGTAAGCAATGGCATTTAAACATAAATAATTTACACTAAAGTAAGCACAAATATATTATTGAGTAGAATGCAAAATTTGAAAGAATCATTAAGATAAAATATGAGAGCTATTATCTTCAGTGAGTCATCCAGAACACTCAGAACAGATTTCTCTCTTACATTAGGGCTACTTTGCAGAAATTTTTGGTAATTTTGTCATTATTTAACCAACTGCAAAATGTGTCTTTTCCATGTATTTTCACTAAGCTCGCCATAAGAGTGACCAATGCTCTTTCAGTTTAGTCTCCCCTGTGAACAGTGGTTATGAAATGATATTTTGATGTTTACAAAAATAAATATTAGTTTTAAATGAATGTTAGAAATCAAAAGTTAATGAATAAAAGAATAACTTTGTGGATGTAGTCTGGTTTTGCTTAAAGCATAAATGCTGGATACTGTTTGAGGAGGAAACCATAGTTCTCTCATTACTAAATGTATGTGTTTGGCCAAGTTGCTTAACCTATTTGTGAATCTATTTCCTCATATCTCAGATAAGAATAATGTAATCATTCCATCGTGTTGATTTCTTGAGGGTGTAATGCAGATACAGGTAGTAATTTCATCCTAGAGTTGTTAAGTGCTCCAAACTGTGGTGAGCTTGAGAAATTTGAAGTTAATGGAGAAGGCTGAGCTTAGTAAAATAGAAATGGGCCTCAAGGGAGCCATCAAACCATGAAGAGCCTGAGACAGAAGAGGGAACTAAAACATGAAGCCTGTAATAAATATCAAATTAGTAATCATCAAGAATAGGTACCTACGGAGATGACAGTCTATAGAAAAGTCAAAATCAGCCAGTGGCTGGCTTTTTATATCTTTTCTGCCATGTGATATGTGGGCAGTCCATTTAGGGCCTTGTCTTGGGGAAAATTGAGACAATCCCCCCCTAAAAAAAGAAAACCAAATTATCAGGGTAATATGAGACATGCCCTATGACCAATGAAAAGTATCAGTGTTGTTAATTATAGATAAAGGGGAACAGCTGCGATCTTCAAGCATTTCAATGGTTGTATTAGGGATTTGTCAACCAGTTGATCTCAATGTTCATGTAAGGCTAAAAGATAGAATATATTTAAATAAATTAAGAAAGATTTTTGATATAAAAAAAAGAGAACTTTGTACAAGCTTTGTAATGACCTACAAAGATACATTGTGAGACCTTTGTTTCTAATATAAAGAAAATGCTTAACCGTATTCCTGAGATGGTGTATTAGTTTGCTAGGGCTGCCGTAACAACATACTACAGACTGGATAGCTTAAACAGTAGAAATTTATTTTTGCTCACAGTGCTGGAGGCTAGAAATCCAAGACCAAGGTGCCAGACTGTTTTTTTGTTTGTTTTTTGTTTTGTTTGTTTTTTTGTTTTTTGTTTTTTGTTTTTTTCCATGAGGTCTCTTTCCTTGGCTTAGAGATGGCCACCTTTTTGCTGTGTCATCACATGGTTTCTTCTCTGTGCATGGCTCCCTGGAGGCTTTCTATGTGTCCAAATTTCCTCTTCGTATAAATTCACCAGGCAAATTGGATTAGGGCCTGTCCTAAAGGCCTCATTTTAACTTAGTTACCTATTTAAAGACCCTGTTTTCAAATACAGTCACATTCTGGGGTACTAGAGGTTAGGGTTTCAGTGTATGAATTTGGGGGGACACAACTCAGCCCATAACAAATGACTGAACTAGTTATGGCAACCATTAGTCACCAAAGACTATTTAATATAATATAATACTGTATTTAATATATTATAATATTATAATATAACACCTCATGTTATCCCTGCCCAATGCCTAGAATACAGGCACATATCTCATGTTTTCAGATTTTTAAGTTGCCAAATCACATACTTTAAAACCTAATTACTTGTTTACCATATTTTTAAATTAAGACAGTTATGGATGTGGTTCCATAGTGTAGCAGTTAGCACATCTACCTTACACGCAGAAGGTCCTGGGTTCGCGCCCCAGTGGAGCCACAGTCCCTGGTCTATGGCCATGCCATCTTCGACAAGCCCGATGTCTGATCTTGGAAATTAAGCAAGGTCAGGCCTGGTTAGTACTTGGATGGGAGACCACCTAGGAAGACTAGGTGCTGTAGGCATAAATAATAATAACAAATAAATAAATTTAAAAAATAAGACAGTAATAACTACATATTAGTTTCTTAAAATGATGAGAATAAGTGTTTTTAGAGCAAGTATATGTTTATTTGCACCCACATACAGAAAAATGACATTTCAGTTTTGAGAGTAAGCACATAATTTTGGTTCAGTTACAAAAAACTGAAAATTTTTTACGAGTTCTCATTTCTACTTCGGAGAAGCTAGGTTGTAAAACCGTGTTTTAGTTATTAACTTTCCTATTGGCCTTTGGAAAATAGCTGGCCCCCTCAGCAGAAGGTTCACAAACAATGTGGCAGACATATGTGGACACCCATGGTCTGGTCCTTTTTAGAAAAACACTCTATTCTTTGTGGAGAATTCTTTTTCTCCCAGTACACACAGTTCAGTACAATTATGAATCGAGGTACTCCGATTTCCTTACCGAAGAGGCAATCACTCAAGCTAAGCTGAACTAAATGTACATTCTCTCTCTGAAATTTACATCTTAACCAAAGTAAGAAAATACTAAGGACATTGGAACTCATTCTCTCAGAGTAGTTGCCTGTTACCAAGAGCCCAGCTTCTTTCTGAACTTGGCCTTCTCAGGCTTGGTATTTCATCCTTTTGTTCCTACCTGGGAGCACTCCCATGACCTAACAGCAAAGTTCCCTTTTACCTAAGTCGTAAAGAATTAGTTTCTATTATCTGAAAGAACAAAATTCTGATAATACCAACCACATTAACATCTCTATGGCTCTCCTACTACCTCTTTTAGTAAATCTCACCTCCATTATGTTGACTGGGAATGGAAATACCCTTTGCAAAGCTAAAGAGCTTTTCAGAGTGAGGCATAGAGATGAATGGAGACTTAACTATACACGGCCACTTCTTCCTGCAACTGAAAATCAACTATACATTTGAACCTGCAGTCCTCAGATGAGATGGCATACTTTATGAGTAAAACCTTATTTATTCATATTTGCATGTGTACATGCCTTTAATCTATTTGCAGCCAGGTGGTCCTTCATAAGCAAGTCTGGGTCAGCAGTTCTCAAAGTGCGTCCCAGGACCAGCAGCAGCAGCAGCAGCAGTATCACTGAAGAACTTGTTAAAAAAGCAAATTCCAGTCCCCACTCCCAGACCTATTCTCTCAGAAACTCTGAGGGTGGGATGAACACATAGATGTTTTAAACAAGCCTTCAGATGATTCTGATACTCACTGAAGTTTAAGAACCTCTGGGCTAGGTGAAGGCTCAACCTGGAATGGGATCCCTCACCTCAGTGACAGACTGGACTTTTCTCTTGGTGTGAGGATATAAGAAATCCTTAGAGGCATCCCTCTAAGAGTCTTGTCCTAGTTGGGCCAAAGCCCTCCTCCTCCCTCTACCCCAGCCCTTTTTCGTCTGCTGCCTCAAGAAAAAGAGAAATGGTCATTAAAGAAAGGCAGGAGGTCTGAAAATAGAGCAGTACGGTCATTTGTGTGAAGCCTGCAACCCCATTTCCGACTATTTGATTGTTTTATTTGCCCCAGAGGCACTCGTTCTCACACATTTGGCTCCTCTCTTTAAAAGGAACCCCAACTAATCATTTTCTTGTGCTTCGATGCACTACTCTCCCAAGTATTCTTTTTAAATTGAGTGAAAATTAAACCTAACGCACATAGTTCCATAATAACATTTCTTTTAATGAGTCCCATCTTCTGATGGAAAGGACTGCCCTACTAAATTAAAAGTAGGGAAATATATAAAATACATAATCCAGTGCATGAAATCAAAAACCTAATTTATTCATTCATTTCACTAGACAATGTGATGAAGCATAACAGGAACAAGATAAAATGAAGTTGCATTCTGCCTCCTCCTGCCTTTTTCCTTTTCCTACTGAGAAAAGGTCAGTGTGAGAAAAATGTGACCTTAACATCTACTTCCAAGTAAAGCAAAACCAGTGAAAACAAATATTTTCCATGTCCTACTAATCTGAAAATCTAATTGTAAATTAAACAAAACCCTCTTCATTAAATGAAAACTTTTTTATTTCAAATGTCTTTAACTTTTAGAAAACTATTTTTAGCGAGGCTGGGATGAATTCCAAGTAATTCCAAATCACTATCAGAATAGTACTTTAGTTATAAGTTAAAAAAAAAAACCAAGTACATAATCTGCAGTGTTTTATGAGGTTATTAATTTGAATTATGGAATTCTAATTGCCTAGGAGCTTGTCCATAAACCACTGCTCTCCTCAGGCAGGATGGAAAAGAACACAAAGCATTCCCACCAGGAAGCCTGGAAGCTTGTCAGAACCTACAAATATTTCTCAGACTTCGTGGTTTCTTTCAGGGCTTTGGATATTTTGCAAAATGTCTGATCAAAAGGTAACCATGACCTCAGAGGTGTGTGTGTGCATGCACGCGTGTGTGTGTGCATGTGTGTAGTGTTTTCTTGGCATGCTTTATGCATATTGAAATGCTGACATTGCAAGAGGCCAGAATTATGTTAACTCCCCCAATAACTGAGGTGTGCTTGTTTTATAATAATTAACTAACTGGAGATAACTTAATGTGTGTGTATATTTACACATATGTTAACTTGTGTATGTGTGAGAGCATACATATATATAAGTACTTACTTTATATGTGTATAATTAATACTCTGTGGTTTCCAATTTTTATCCAACCAACCAAAGATGCAAATCGGCTCAAATTTATTTATTGGTATATAATACATCGAAGTTATAAATCCTGTGTTGAGATAGACAACTTTCTATGAAAATCATCCAGCTCGATAATTTATTTTATTCATCCTTTTTTTCATTTTTGTAAAATAATGTCTGTTTTCTTAAGATTTCATGTTCCAGATAAAAAGCTCTTCACTCCACTCATCTCAGCATTCACTTGATCTACGTGTAGTTTGGACTGTGTACTGGGAATAAGGAGACTAATTTTGAACTTGTTTCCATAAATCTACATAAGGTCCAACTACAAACCACACAAAATAAATATAAACTAGTAGTTATAAATTATAAAAGTAGTAGTCATAGTTTTTAAATGCTGGACAAGCAGAGGAAACTTGTCCATAGCTGAGGAAAAAGAGAGAGAGAAAGGAAAAAAAATGAAAAAGGAAACAACTTGAAACAGTTTTATAAACTTCTTATGCAAACACCCTTGCTTTTGGCAGTTTGTATCCAGAGTCTATTTCCTGTTGTAACCTTGAAGTGCATTGTAAATAATAATTAACAAACCTATACTGTACTCCCTGGGTGGTTAAAAAAGAAATTGTATAAGCATCTTGGAATTTCATGGAATTTTACGATGGGCACTTAGACCATCAGATCAGTCAGATCAACCATGTTTTGAAAAGAAAGGTATCTTTATTATATCTTTATTCAGGCCTCTGTGCAAGTCAGTGGCTCTGCTGGACTATAGACAACTTCCAGACGGTGAGACCAATCATTCAGCCACAGTGTTTCTCAATTGGCTTTATTTGGTTTTGGTGTCGAAGTAGTTTTCCTCCAATGAGTGGGTGGCTCAGTGAGAATCCCAAAAGAAAACAGTTTCTAAAAGAGCTTTTGGTACTTAGAGGTTTTGGAAAAATGACGAGAAGAAGCATTTTCCTGGAGTAAATATTATTCTTTGGAACAAATCAAGGTATTGATTCTAACAACAACAAAAAGTGTTAAGAAAAAATTTATACAGCAGCAACTGGGATAACTTCTGAGAAATTACTTTCTAGTGACATTAAAACAGTAAATATTCAACCTGATTTATAACTGTTTTTTCTTTTGACTGAAAATGTTCAATGTATGTGGCTTGAATACATGTTCTTGTCTCAAATGTTCTACCACACACATTTCCACCTACTGTGAAGGCAAACACATTTTGACTAATGTTATTGCTTATAAAAATTTTCCCTATGGTTTGAAATCCTAACTCTGTGTTTTCTTTTAAATATTCACATTTATAAATGGGCAATTGTTAAACCACTTGCTATTTTTCTCTTAGAGTTACCATAATAAGGGTGATAAAGTAAGTAATCTAACCTTTCAGATACTATGAATTTTCCATTTTCTATTTGAGAACAGCACTTAGAAAGAAAAGAATTCTTGAGAGTAGGAAAACTTTGAGACTGATTCTTAGATGCCAAGGCCTCTCATTAACATTTCTCCAATGAGGGTGTTTCAAGTTGTCTGAAGTTGTATTTCATACAAAAAAAAAAAAAAAGTAACTTAGGTAAAACATATCTTCTCTTATATTTTAAGACCATTGGCAAAATGCATGCTCATTTAGTTGTACTTAGGGACTCTCAAAAACAGAATAAAAATACACCAGCCTATTCTTGTAGTGATTTGGCCAGAGCATTTCCTTGAAGTTAGTAAGACATCATTCTCAAAATCATTTTTATGTGTGGTATTTAGGACCACTTCATATGGAATGTGAAGTGTTTTATGAATAAGTCCCACTCTAGATGTGAGAGAAGAACCCCAGGGGAAGTGAGCAAATCTATCTCTGATTCAGGCTCAAGGCCAAAGCTAAACTGTTCTCCCAACAAACACAACCTCAAAAGGCTTTGCAGATCCTAGTAATACCTATTACCTGCCAGGGCGATATAAGGTTTTGGGATGGAGGTATCTGGCCAATGCTGGTACCTCTCATAACCTGATGCTGCTAGGTACCCTGATGGGGGCCCGAAATCCACTTTGGAACTGGTAACAATAACATTCTGATGAAATATTGCTCCAAACATCAAGGCCAACTGTTATAATGAACAATCTGGAGTTTGAGTTATGACTGTGCCATGTATTATTGATTATGTGACTCTGGGAGTGTAGCTAAATATTTCTGAGTATCACATAGATTCTGAGTAAAATGCTTATGTTGGTTAACTTGCTATGTCTCTCAGCTCCTAATTCACCCTGCTATACTCTGCTTTGTATGGCTAGCACTGGGGCTCTGCCAGTTATGTTTCTTCCTTGCCAGCTGGCTTCTTGTTAGGTTATCCAGAAGAAAAAGAGAGGATAAAGACCTTCTTTCTTCTCTTTTGCTTGCAATTCTCATCGACTCTTCCCCCAGCAGCAACAGTAGCCCTCAATTTCAGCTCTTATTGGCATTCACAGAATGAGGCTCGTGGTACTTCAGAGGTAAGAGCAACAGACTGGCAGCAACTCCTCCTCAGAAATCCAAGACCCAACTTCTCAACTCTCATAATTTGAGCTTTCATGTGTTGATATTTGTAATTTCTTCCCTTTATTTCCCCAGCTTTAGGGATGATACTTGCTTCCTGGGTTACTTATATATTTTTTCTTTTTTCGCATTCAGCTACCCAACACCTGTATACCAGCTGCCTAGATTAAATTCTCTCAGTTGAAGTACGTAGAGTTTCCCTGACTAGTCTCTGACTGATACAATGTGAGACAGTGCTACCTACTTAAAGATGTTTTATGTGGATTGAGTTATTGCATGTTAAATGCCTGTTACAAGGTTTGGCTCTTAATATAAACTAAATGCATGGCTCCTCTCTCCATTTGTAAAGGCTGTCTCCTTGGCCAAGCTCCTCTCTCACCCAATACAATAAGTATGTGCAAGTTGTGGCTTTAGATATAGAGTATTTGGATTGAAAGACAAACCTTTGCTTTCTAACTCTCAGCAAGTCTCTATAAGATGTGGACCCATAAAGGAAATTTATGATCATTAGCTCCTTGGTGCTTTTTTCAGTATTTCTGAAATTGCACAGCTAGAATCATCTTTGCCACAATGATAATACCATGTGGCCACAGTGATAGTACCATGATGTGTTATCAAAAAGTCATGCAATTCTTCTCTTTAGTAATCTATTTTCAATAATCATTGATAAACCCTTCTCATTCATGGAGCACTGTCTTTACTATCAAAGATTCTTTATTCTCTCATTCCCTTCTAACTCCTCATATTATTTAAAAGTTATCATCATGCCCATATCATTGTTCATGCCGTGTCCATTTTTATGTTATACTTTTTCTCTTATTCTTTCCTCTTTCCTAAAATGCTTATTATTTTATTTAAATCCATCAAGACTCGAGTGAGACAATATCCTCCCAGTCCAAGATATCTCCCATGAATTCCTATTATACCTATTGTAGTTTCTTGCAATATAGCAATGCATTCTTCTCTGACTAGAAATCTTATCAGATTATTTAATTTTTACAAAAAATAAACCTGATGTCATGGACCATGTTTCTTTTTTTAAAATCACAACTCACGACTACTAGGGGGCTTGAAATCAACATTTGCTGACTGATTAGCTAACCTTTAATATTTTTAGGATAGAATGTGTCACTTGAGACTTCCATTTTCTCTCAGGGCAAGGCTGAAATACCCAAATAAGTATATGTATAGATTTCTAGAAATTTATTAATGCAGATGATTATAATAAAATTTTAGAATTTTTCCTAATAGCAAACTCAGTAAGGATAACTAATCTTTGAAACAATACTGGAGTCAAAACACCATGCTTTTCCTTTCTGTACCCTAGATAGATAACTCTCCCTGCATAGATGCATTAAAATATTTGCAATATACTATAATCCTAATGAAAAGAACTGACTTTTTGACTGGAAGAATTGAAACGCTCGATCTCGTATTGTTTTATTCATGAAATGAATAGTGTAGTGCAAGTAGGCACAATTCCCCATACTCTTGCACAGAAACTAAATATGTGAAATGAAGAGTCAATTTCTTTGCTTTTCAATTCTCAGTCATTATGATGATAGACTGAATGGATGACATAAGTTATTACCTCAGAACAGCTAGTGAATCCAGATATGGTTACTGACTCTGAAATATGTGTAGGTAAGATTGTCTGCACAGCAGAACCACCTGAGCCTGAAATAGACCAACTCTGAATGAAAAAAGTCCCTAATCAGGTCATGATTAACCTCCTGAGTTAATCAATTACTTATCATTATTATCTGTCCTGTGCCAACGACCCTCTAAGTACCGTATGTGAAAAACCCAAAGTCACAAGAACAATAAAGAAATGAAAACATAAAGTCTGAGTTCAGCTTGACTTTGAGAACACTCGAAAGCCTTGACAATGATAGTGATTTATGATACATTTCTGGTTTTCTACCCCTATAGCACATATGTATTGTCTCTTACTCCTAACCGACAAGTAGGTTATAAAATCAGAGTGTTATGATGATGAGAACTTGAAACTCAAGTATTTCTTTTAAGCAAGAAGGAGAGGGTAAAATGAGATTCAGACCATAAATATTCTCTGTTAATTTAAAAGAATTTATTTATTTCTTTCTTTCTTTCTTTCTTTCTTTCTTTCTTTCTTTCTTTCTTTCTTTCTTTCTTTCTTTCTGTACTTACTTACTTACTTACTTACTTACATTGTACTTGGAACTACAGTACTGTGCTTAAAATAGTTTCCTAGAAATTCTTTACATCTCTTCTGTGTTATAAGGGTTCAACACTTTCAAAGAAAAAACCTACCTTCTCCTAATGATGATGAGTCCAGTAAGTAAAAACATATATGTGTAAACCAACAAATGAACCAGACCAGACAAAAAGTACCAGCTTTAATTTTAATTTTCACAAAGTATAATCAAGAAAGCTTCTGAAATCAACAAAAATTAAAGGGGCAGGTGCTTTCTAGGCTGAATCTTAATACACACACACACACACACACACACACACACGCACGCACATATATACACACACAAACACAGTATGGTTTATTGTCAAAGAAATTTCATTGATCAGCTTTGATTTATTTAAAAGCCGGAAAATGTAAGTTTGTAAAATTATATGTAAAGATTTGGTAACATAACTGTCTTCAGAGCAGTAAGTCACATTTGTAAGAAACAACTGAGTTGAAATTTCAAAATATTTGCATGCTGTTAGAAATTCATAACTTTCTAAATTTAAGTTAGTTTCAAAACTTGGCTTATATGAATCTCTTAATTCTCCAAAATTTTTTTTAAAAATTAAAGCTACTAAGTTTTAGAGTCATTTCTATTTCTCTTTTTACAAATTGATGGTTCTGTAATTCACTTTCAACTAAAGATTATTTTACCTGCCTCTAGTATGTAAGCCAAATAATAATTCTAATATACTCTGTTTCATGTGTATTAGTTTTCTATTGCTTCTATAACAAATCACCACAAATTTAGTGGCTTAAAATAATACAAATTTATCATCTTACAGTCTTGCAGTTCTGGAGGTCAGAAGTCAAATATGGTTCTTACGAGATAATATCAAGGAGTTGGCAAGGCTGCACTCCATCTGGATGCTCTAGAGAATAATCCGTTTTCTGTCTTTTCCAGCTTCTAGAGGCTGCCCACATTCCTTGGTTCATGATCCCCTTTCTCCATCTTTTCATGAGCAATAGCAAGTTGAGGCCTTCTCACCCCATATCAATTCAAATCTGCTTCCACAGTCCCATTTTCCTCTTACTCTCTTCTTAGTCCTTCTTCCATTTTTAAGGACCCTTGTGAATGTATTGGGCCTGTTAGGTAACCTGGGATAATCTCCTCATTTCAATGTCCTTAAACATAATTACATCTCCTCTTTTCCATGTACAGTGACATATTCATAGGTTCCAGGGATTATACTTTGCTCTTCACTTTCTGGAGAAATTTTTGGGAGATACTCATTTAATTCAACATCTGATGGGGGCATAGTCCTTCAGTCAGGACACTTAAACATGTCAATATATTCCTAACATTTTTAAATGCTACCTTCAAAACCAACATCCAAGTTAACAGGAGGATGAAATTTCAATTATCTTCAATTGTTGTAAGTGAGATAAAGTTACTCTAACCACTTGACCCACTGCCATCAAAATGCTTTGTTATTTTTGCTGATATGAAGCATAAGAAAAAATTTGTATGTTACCTAGAGTATTTATCATTTTCCAGTTGTATTTCTATTCTCTTCTAGCCCCTAGAGAAGAGTGAATAAGTATTTATGAAATGATTGAGTGATGACATATTAATCATATATTAATAAGCATAGAGAGCCATGGAGTGAGCTAGCTGACTAACTTTTCTCATGAACATTTAAAATAAAAGTATCTGTATACATTATTTGATGTATTCACCTATACTTTAGGACTCCTTCCAGAAAACAAAAATTAAATGTGATTATTTCCTTATTTAAACCCCATCATCCTGCTCCTCAATAAGACAACACCATAACATAATAGTTCACATGGAAAGATCAATCTTCAAAGACATGTGTTCAATACTGCTGATACCCACCACCATTAAGTCTCGGACCATCCAGTTATATAGCGGATTTTAGCACAATGCACAACACAACACGCATTTATCTCTCTAGCTTCCAAGTCAATGCTGAGGGGAGCAAAAGACAGGAAATAAGACCCCTGACAGAGGTAGGCTCGAGACCTTGAGTTTCTGCTCAAGATCTGAGGACTCTGCACTGGCAGAAATGTTTCAGCAAAAGAAAACCACACTAGAACCCTAGGCTATTTTGACTTAAACACTCCACTGCAGTTAAGCAAAATGGCTGCTTACATATACATGTTCTGATACCTAGGAGATATTCAGTAGACAGGATAGGATGTGTGGCTTAGGCCCATGCCAGTTTTTTGTTTGTTTGTTTGGTTTTTGGTTCTACTGTCAGAGCTAAATAATTCTGTGTCCTCAAAAATTCTCTGATTCTCTGTTCAGCCACTAATACAGAATCGATTAAGTTCTATAATGAACAACGAGGAGTTTTTGACCAAGTAGGTCCCATGCTAAGCAATAACCAAAAGACAGATACTACATCAGGAGTACAGAGAAAGCAAGCACATTTTCTGACACTAGACATATTCTTTTATAAAAATATAATTCAAATGTTTTAAATATGTAAGGCCTTCTTGCTTCCAAGCATTCTCAGCAACAAATTCAGCATGAGATGTTATTTCATCATCTCAGAGACTTTCTACGATTAAATTTATCTTGAATATTGAACTTTTTCCTATGCCCAATTTAAATCAGAAATTCAAAATAAACTTTTTAAATATTATCAGCCTACTAATATAACCCATCAAAATTAATAACATGGGGAAATTTTAAAACCTATCACATCTTAGGTATGGCAGGCAGAATAATATCCATACAAAGAAGGACACATGCTGATTCCTGGGATCTGTGAATATTATCTTTATGGCAAACGAGATTTTGTCCACAAGGTAGAAAGATTTTACAGCTGGGCCCAAGTCACTTAGGTGAATAAAGAATGTAATCGATAATTACAAAGTTCCTTTTAAGTGAAAGAGAGACACGTCAGTGAGAGTCAGAGGAGGAGATATGATGACTGAAGGAAAGTTCAGACCCATGTGACTAGTGGTTTTAAAGTGAAAAAGGGACCTTGAGCCAAGGAATGTGGGCAGCCCCTGGAGGCTAGAAAAGGCAAGGAACTGAATACTTCCCTAGAGTCTCCAGAAAACCCTGCTGACACCTTGGTTTTAGCTACACAAGGCCATTTCAGATGTCTGAACTTTAGAACTGTAAGATAATACTGTTGTTTTAAGTCACTAAGATTGTAGTAATTTGTTCCAGCAGCAATAGAAAAGAAATATAATGAGAAAACTATCCTTTTAGTAAATTATATTCTAATATAATTCTAAAGCTTCTCCATTGATATTATACTACAGGGTCTGCCCTTCTATTTCTCAGTATAACAAGCTGCCCCATTTTTCCTATAATGAAACAAAAGAATGAGAAGTAGGACATCAATGTGGAATGCTCACAGGAATCATGGATGCAATTCATTTGGAAATACTGCTTCTTTTTATTAGTAATAGTATGAGGCAGGCCACAGCAAGGACTTCTATCACTCTCTAAGAAACCATTGTTTCAATCCTTAGAATCCAACATTCCACTGGATCTCAACAATCTTCACTTGGCTTTGCAATGTTACATGAAATATGGTAATTACTAAAATTAAATAACACTTGTTAGAACAAAACGAATATCTACATTTGATGATAAAGGATCTTTAGTTTGAAGCAAAAACTTTAATGCAACTTCTGTTTCATTAATATTTTACAGGAACTCAGACATTCTTGCTCTAAATAAAAGTTTAAGCATGTATATGTGTATATATGTGATTGTATAGAGATATATATGTAGTGAGATAGGTTTCTAGGTTGTAATGATTTGGGAGGATGCTTCTGTCCAATTCATACCCCTTAAAGTTTCATCTTTCATACATGTTTCTCTTTGGAGAATTATCACATCTATTGAAATTAATTGTTTTATGTCTATTCCTCCCGACATACTATAAAATGCCCAAAGACAAGGATCATGTCTTATTTATTTTATTTGTCATGGTACTATATATCACAATACCTAGTAGGTGGTCAGTATCTGTTTGATGACATTATAGAACTTCCATACTGAAGTGCCTAGGCATTAAGTCAAGAAGTTGCTAAGGATAGAGCTATACAAAAGGTCTTAGTCCCATATCTTACCTGACAACCATCTCCAAGAGTGTCAAGAGGACAGGTTCTCCATATATACTTCCATATAATTTTATACACTTCCATGTAATTTTTGCCTTTTTTCCCCAGTTAAGGCAGTGTTTCTGTTGCTTATTCAATTTGACTTATCCTAAATAAAAAATACCCAATGAAGAGCTATTGCATGTGATTCTGTAGATAGATAATACACATATACATGATATATATTGTCTAATTATATGCATGTTGAGGATCCCTAATTTCCTTACTGCATCACACCCTGTAGTTTAGTTTCCAGCATCCAACCATTTTACTAGTTTACCAGTGTTCTTCATAATGTATATATTTACTAGCTTCTCATACTTTTTAAGTTATATTTCTATTTCCTTTTTGTAGTCAACATGTTTTCAATATGTTTAAGAATCCCCTTGAGACTTTATAGCCTGTAACAATAAAGTAAGACCTGTCCCCACGTTATCCTGCAAACAGAATTCTACATGATGTGGTAGCAGCAATTTTTCTCTCTTTCTAGAATTGTTCCAGAACCGCAGTTCATGCTTGTGTAAGTTATATTTTTCGCAGCGCCAGGGGCACTATTCACCTCACAGGCATCATAGATTCACATATAATTTATTCCCAAAATTGGCAGATGTTGACTAAATGCCTTAAAGAACGGTCAGCTGTTCCTATGTTGCACAAAGGTGGCATACTAGCTAGTGGGTGCAGCTTATAGTTTGATACCAAAACTAAGGATGGCCCAATCTCTGCCCCAAACCTGATGCAAGCTCACTTTTTTCAGTTAAACAACCGGATAACTGAACAAAATACATGTACTAATTGATTTCAGGCATTGTACAGCAGACAGAACAAAAAAGTCAACCTTGAGAGAAAGGAAACAAACAAGATCAGCATTTGATCATGCCAGTTTTCTGCTTGATTGCAATTTTTGAATCATGGGCGCAGGAAGAGTATTGCTGAGTTAAAGATAGAGACATCTGTGGGTGCAAGAGCTAAGGATGCACAGCAAGAGTTCTAGAAAGGAGAGAAGTATAAAGCGGAAAAGCTTCAGAAACACACTTGGGGTACTTTTGTGTTTTGCTGAGAATTAATCAGTGCATGTGTAGAGTTCCAAGTCCATGAAGCTGAACAAAGGATAATTAGTAACTTGTAAACTGAACAATTCTCAGAGTTCACAGAAAGTAGAAAGACATTTGATCTGGCCACTGAGAATCCCTGGTGATAGCCCACAAGGTTGTACTTTAGTAGTAGAGCTAAGCTACACCCAGAGAGTAAAGCCTATTCTAGGCCAACCATAACAAAGCTGAAGAAGGCCTTAAAGGTATCAAGAAGATCTGCAAGAAACTTAAACTGCCTGCCAGATGAAAAGAAAATGACAACAGTGCAGACACAATTTCAGCATAAGAAAAAGAAAGTACTAAACACACCAAGAAGCAAGAAAACGTGAACCACAATCAGGAGTAAATCAGAAAACAGAAACAAAATCAGAAAAGAGTAATCATACAAAATAAGGATATTATTAAAGCTCTTATAAGTAAGTTATTTTTACATTGAACATAATAAACTATTAAATGATAAAAGTAATATGTAAAAGAGTTTCTATAGTTTACTACATTTTGTGTAAGAAAGAATGAGATTTAAGAAAATATATATGTATGATCTTTTGTGCAAAATAGATACAGGAAAAATAATCTAGAAACTAATGAGATTGTTTACTTACAGAAGGTGGATGGAAATGATATAGAAAGGATAGAATGAACACATGATATAGAGGAGAGGAAGCAATGACACTCTATGGAGCACTGTTTGAGCTCTGTCTCTTAGAGACGGGATAATGTTTCATGTATCCTCAAAATAAATAATTAAAATCTACCAGGATGTGTGGAATACAAAATGAAATACAAAAAGTAACAAATGAACTTAACTCTACTGCAAATGATAAACAAAACCACACTGATAGGATTGGGGCATAAAAAAGCCAACCAAAGTAATTTTGTAAAAAATCAAAACACTACTTGACTAGGGGTGTGTGTGTGTGTGTGTGTGTGTGTGTGTGTGTGTGTGTGTGTAGCTAAAAATGAAAAGAGCTGTGTATAAATACTATACTTCATTTTATAGATGTGTTTTTCACAAAGGTATGATTTTGCAAATATAGAATTACTGTATGTATATGCTAGGACTGAGCAAAAGTAAATATATTATGGATATTGAAAGTAGGTTTTCTATAGTCAGAGAATAGAGTTACAAATTAGGGAAAGGGGAAGTCTAGAGTGAATAACGTTGGACTGGAATAAAACGTTAGTGTTGGATTGGAATAAAAACTATTGGTATGGTCATTGTTTTTAGTACATAGGCAAATGGATAAATGTGAAAATACAGATACATATGAATATGAGTATACATATACATACATATTTCCTAGCTCCTTTAGCAGAAGGGACTAGAAAAAGATTACAGCCCAGTAGGAATGAGAATATCATTCTTCATTTAAAGGAAGCAAGGCTTCTTGGAGAAATGTTTGACATCAGGGTTGGGGCAGAGAGAATACAAGATGAGCTTGGAATATTTTGTGGTACCAGAAAGTAAGAAAATGTTCAAAAAATGATGGAGACATGGAAAGGACACAGAACTCAACCTGAAGGAGCTCTTATAGCCAAATCTGGGGAAATTTGAGTAACAAAATAAATAACAATAGTGATAGATAATAACCTAAAGAAGATAAAATATCCATGAGTCCATACTGATATAAATAATTGAATGAATAAACAAAAGGAGAAGGATGAGCTCTTCTACACAGTAAAATTTTAATTATTAAATATAGAAGGAATTAATAAAATATAAAATCACCAGTTTGCCAGTCCCGCAGTAATAATTATTACAAGGAAGAATCTTTGATGGATGCTAAAATTATTGGCGAAAGTGTGTTGAGAAACAAGATATTTGCATTGTGTCAAAGTATCTTCCCACAAGATACTTCGCTATAAAATGGTAACTCTACAGTGGAGATTCCACTTTAACCAAGTGATAAAATTAAACATCTCTAGTAATAAGATAAATCAACATCATGTAATTTCTTGTATGATGTACTGAATGGGGCATAATATCAATTCTGTGGCATTCTTATCAAAAACGTACAATTTCAATCTAAGTATGAGAAAACATCAGACAAATTAAAATTGAGGGACATTCTACAAAATAACTGCCTAGTATTTTTTCAAACATGGGTGAGTAAAACTGAGGAACTGTCAAAAAACATAGGGACATGACAACTAAATGAAATGAGAGAACTCAGATTACATAATAGACCAGAAAAAGGACATTTATAAGATATATGAAAGAATACTCCAGTGTTGGACATTAAGCAAAATGCTTTGGAATAATCCATGAGTCAAAGGAAAAAAATCTCAAGGGAAATTAGAAAATAGTTTGAACTAAAAGAAAATGAAAAACACAAAAAATTATTGTAAGATGCAGCTAAAATATTTCTTACAGGGGAATTTATAGATTTAATATAGATTTATGTTGAAAAGAAAGTACTAAAATAAATTATCTTAAGGTTTTTCCTTAAGAAACTATCAATGAAGCATGAAGTAAACCAAAATTATGTAGAAGGAAGAAAATAAAAAAGATAAGAGCATAGCCAACAAAATAATAAGTAGCCAAAGGTAGAGAAAATTAATGGAATCTTAAGCTTGTTCTTGAAAATAATAATAATAATAATGTTTTAAAAAACATCTAGCTAGATTAATCAAGAAAAAAATGGAAAAGTCAGAAATATCAAATATCAGGAATGAAATAGAAAGGATAAAATAGACTATGGAACCTACAGGCATTCATCTGATAATAAGGATCTTATAAAATCTATAGGCCAATATATTTGGCAAAGTAGATGACATGACAAATTCTCTGTAAAAATCTAATTAAAATTTTAACTATTAAAGCAATTTAATTTTTATTTTAAAAGTTCTATACAAATTAAATTCTAGATTACATGATTTCTCTGGTGAATTCTATCAAACTTTAAGAAAGAAATGGCAATAATCCTGAACAAAAAGTTTTGGAAAATAGAAGTGAAGGAAACACTTCCTGACTGATTTTATGAGGCTAGTATTACTCTAATATCAAGACTAACATGTTTCCAAAGAACATTCATAAGGCCAACAAAAACAAAACAGCTAAATGAGTCCAAAACACATTCTCACACAATTTTGCAATTAATTAAATTGGAAATTCACCAGTGAAATTTGTTTTATATAGGTCTTCTCCCAACAAGATAAACTTTTGGATTGTGGGCTAAGCCTGATATAAATTGTTTTCTCTATTTCTTCCTGTTTTTTTTGTTTGTTTGTTTTGTTTTGTTTTAGGTTTTGTTTGCAATGCATTAGAAAAATTATAATTGGTCTATGAAGTTTTAGGGAGGCAATCATGGCAGTCTCATTCTTGTCTACATGTGGTACCTAAGGTTGGCACTGTTTTCTCATTAGCACTTCCTTATTAGACTAATTAACGTATGAAGGAAAAGCCTGATCTTTCTTTGCTGTGGATTTCCTTCCAAGGTATTTTACTGGAAACATAACTTAACGAAAGTGCAGATTGCTAGAGTGTATGCAACATTGAGAATTTAAAAATATTTATCATTTCCTAATTTTGCTCCAGAGTGACTATGTACCCTGATTAAACTAGTATTCTTATATGAAGTACCAATGTGCATATCTAAGAAATGAAATTCATAGTTGCTGTCACATTTTGATCTCAAAGAGCTCCTGAATATGAAAGATGATCATGGAAGGTTTATAAAATGCTCAGAAGTGTAACATGAAACCAGGTTTATCACAGCCCATTTAGAATCTTATTTTTTAAATTGTTATTGGTATTGTTTAATTATAAAATGTATCTGTTTAGAATACTTGGAAAATGCTTAGCAGTAATTACTCTTTAAAAAGGAGAATTTGTAAGCTACCAGTAAAATAATCACTCAGTATTATTGACAGAATGTGTCTCTCCAAAATTCTTGTACTAAAACCCTGAACCTCAATGTGATGATATTTGGAGATGTGATTGCTGGGAAGTAATTAGGTTTGGATGAGGTCATAAGAGTGAGACCCCATGATGAAATCAATGTCCTTAAAAGAAGAGGAAGAGAAACCAGAACTCTTCTCTCCTCCAAGTGAAGACATGGTGAGACAGTAGCCATCTGCAATCCAAAGAGAGAATTCTCATCAGACACTTACCTTCCTCGTACCCTATCTCCAACTTCCAGCCTCCAGAACTGTGATGAAACAAATTCCTGTTGTTTAATCCACCCAGTTTACATACTTTGTTATAGCAGCCTGAGAAGACTAAAATATCCAGAGATAGAGATTATAATTTCCTTTCATTCTTAAATATGAATATAGAAAGATAAAAATATATGAATATAAATATGTATTTATTATACATGGCTTTCAATAAAGTCATGTTTATACATCATTTTGCCTCTTGATTTTAACAACCAACACTCAACGCAATGATTTTCCCATGTTAAGAAGTACTCTCTGAAAATATGCTTTTAGTGGTTGCATGATAGTCTACCACAAAGATGTCAGGATCTTCTAAGATGTACTTTAGGGTACATACATTAGATCTGATTTTTTACTACTAAATATTGTATAATGAATCTACTAGTAGTTATGTTGTCATCTACACATGTGATTGTTTCCTCACAATAGAATGTAAGAGTCAGTTTGAACATTTTAAAAACTAATAGTACATTACCAAATTGATTTACAAAGTATTGTACTTATTTGCACGTCAAACAATTGTTTACAAAAGTGATAATCTCATTCCCATTTTATAAAGTCTAGCTCTCTGAAGCAGAGTGTAGAAAGAGGAGACACATAAATATTCCTGGATACCATCCTCTCTTACTTTTCCTGTCTCACTCCACCCTCGACAGCACAGTACTGTCCTTCAAATTTCATTACTCAAAGAATGACTGAAAACTTGTGTCTTGTTCTTTTTTATTATTACTATAAATGAAGGCATAGATGAAGGTGAATATTTGTTCGTATGCTTATTGATCATTTGTATTTCTCCATCTATAATTTTCATAAACTTGGCTCACTTTTTAACTTTTTTACAGTATTAGTGTTACTACTTAAAGAGCTAAAACTCTTTAGTAAATGAATATATTAATCAAATTGTAAAAAGTTATTCATAAAACTCTAATAGAGGAGTGATTAATATTATTAATCTATAGAGTTTTGTGAATAACTTTTCCAATTTGTCATTTTAATTTTTCTTTGTTTGTTGTTCTGTACACAAGTTATAATCAAGTATTTTTCAAAGATGAAGATCAAAGTAGCTGTGGCTTCTTTTCTTCCCAGAAGGAGGGGCAGAAACAACACCCCGACTAGGATACTTCTGTCATTTTTGTTTCTTCTACATCTTTCAGCCATTACCCTATGAACAAGTGAAATAAAAGATGAGGCTCCAAATCCACTTTAACCTATATCCAACATGTCAAACAATTAGAGGAAGAGGCCCATTAAAGAGAGGAAATCATCGGAAAGGAGTGTTTGTCAGAAAAGACAAAAGAAAAAAAGAAATTGACAAAAAAGGAAACCCCAAATATTATGATAACTTGTGGGTACAATTTAATCTGAAAATACAATTTAATCTGAAAATGGCTAGAACTTAATTCATATTTGGATGTTTATACTGATAAGTAAATAATCAGATCCACTTCAGTCTGTTTAGTGTTATATAGTCTCCACTCTGGTGTCTTTAATGCCTGCTGTTAAATATGTGAGTGATGAAAGGTTGGAAATTACAGTACCACCACTTGTTATTTGTTAATGAACCTTTAAATTGCCCATTACTGTTATAGCCTATTTATGTTGGCTTGGCTGTGGTGACTGTTTTATTGAAATAGACAACACAATCAATTTACTTCAGTTCTCTAACATATTTGGGTTGAATCCAGTTAAAATAACTGTCAGAAATAATGCCAGATTCTGTACTGGCAACAGGAAATTTCTACAAAAAAACTCCAACCAACTGTGCTAATATTCAAGAGGTAAAGGAGGGAGAAGTGGTTGGAGGAGGAAGAGAGAGGGGATATTCACATCAGTGATACAGGTAAGATGGAGAAAAATCAGATCACAAGAAAATTGTGGAAGTGTTGGATTGACTTATCAAAACAGATTGCTGACTCCATTATGACTGTTTTGGGCATTATGATGAAGATGTTTTTAGAAATATATTTTTATCATTTTCTGTCTATCCAAATGCCATATAATACTGACCATTATACAAGAATAATTTTTTTCCATATAAAATGTTCATGGTGCATTGCAAACACCAAGTATACCAAGACTTAAGCAGTAAAAATCAAACACTCCATCCAGCTGGACTAATGAAACATAAAACAAAGTTACATTTCCCATGCCTGAAAGATTGTAAACTTCAAATGTTTTCTGGTAATTTTAATTTTCAAAAAATACTGTCAGTTTTAACTACCGATTTATTTATTTATTTATTTATTTATTTATTTATTTATTTATTTGCCATTAACCTTTAAATAAGATGGTGAAGCAAAGATGGTGTTTACTTGGTTTACAATGAAGCTTAATGTCACATATTTTCTATTCATTTTGCCCTTATTCTGAATGTTTGTTTTTAAAGAAAAAAAATAAAAAATAGTTTTTTACAAAGAAATCAAAATTAAAAAGTAAATCTAATTCTTGAAATTTAATATAAAAGAGATACTGTCTTCTGCTTATTATCATAAAAATTAAAGCACCAAATTTTTTGAAGATTAATTTCATTTTCCTTTTTATATATTTATCTCTACATGCTTATATTGAATAATTTGATATTAGATTCTTTAAAGCTGAATCAGTTTTGAGCTTAAATTTTGAAGTTCTGAGTAGAAAGTCAGGTGTATTGATGATTCTACATAACACAAGGATACAAGTTTAAAAGTTTAAATTTATAGTGTAACAAGGTAATTATGTTGTAGATACTGTCTAATCCCTTTTGACTACCAAATAATAAGAGTGGCCTGAACGAAAGAAAGTTAGAGACAAGTAACAGTCATACATGCTTGCATATTGTAAGATAAATTCATTTGTAAAACAAATGAAGTTGATAGTGTAATTTGAAACTAAAATAAAATATTTTATATGCACTGACTAACAAATCATGGAGTCTTATATTTTGTTTATATATTATAAATATATAAGACTCCATAATTTGTTAGTATATATATATCACACCATGTGTAGAAAATGTTTTTGTTGGGGACAAAAATGATAACATCATGTCTTGAAATTTGAGATTCTCTGGAAGTTTATATCTCCTGCTCCCCTCCCTCCTACGTGTTAAGTGCTCAGAAATATAAAGTATTTCAAAGTTTAGCTCTGGGAAATATGTCACTAGCCATTTCTGAACAAGATTTTTATTCTTAAAAAAATGCACAAGAGATTTGTGACTAATATAGAAGAATCAGAAAATGCAGATAAGCAGAAATAAAAAATAAAATTTTAAACTGTTTATACTCCCAGCACTCAATAATATATTCTCTTAATATACTGGTGTACATTTTGTTCTTATATCTATATTTAGCCCCTTGTTAAATGTCTACAGGAGTCAAAGGATACATCAAAAAAGGAAACACAATCCTCTGCTCTTATGAAGCTTCATAGGACAAGAAAAACAATATATAATATGTTAGACACTATTAAGTGACACAGAGTAATAAAACTGGGGAAGTGGGTAGGAAATACTTGGGATTCAATTTGAAATAGTATTGCCAGAGAAAGTTTTAATGAGATGAGAACTGAGTAAACCCCTAAAGGAAGCGAGGGGACAAAGCTATGTGGAAGGTTGTTGGAAGAGTGTCTTAGGCAGAGGGCCAATTAAAGGCTAGTTCAAAGGCCCCAAGCTGAGAGCATGTCCAGAGGGCTGGACTTGGAGAAGGAAAAAGGAAACTAATATTAATATATGTCCTTATTTTTTTGTAATTTCTTCTGTGGCCCAAAGATTATTTTACAGGGGATTTATTTAATTTCCCAATGTTCAGGGTTTTCCTAAACATTTAGCTGTTATTTATTTCCAATTTAATTTTATTGTGGTCAGAGAAAATAGCAAGAAAAAGAGATATTGTCTTGGTTTAAAAGAAGTTTACCAGGTGATCTACTTGTCTGATATGATTTCAATTTTTAAAAATCTATTAAGACTTATTTTGTGCATAGAACATGATCTAGCTTGGTGAATGTATCATGTACATTTGGAAGACTGTTTTCTACAACTGTTAGATATAGTGTCCTATCAGTGTCAGTCAGGTCAAGATGGTTGACAGTGTTGTTCAGATCATCCATAACTTTATTGATTTTTTAAATCTAGCTTTTCTATTAATTTCTGAAAAAGGAGAAAATCCCTCTATTAAAATCTATTTTATTTTCCAATTATCTGTTTGTTTAATTCTGTCAATTTTTACCTCATGTATTTTGAGCTCTATTCTTAAGCACACACATAGTTATGATTAGTAAATGGTCCTAATGAAATGACTTTTATCATTATGAAATTATCTATTTTTAGTAATACTGTTTTGAAGTTGATTTTATCTATTATTAAGATATTAATATTCATTACTCTTAATAATCACTCCACCCTTCTTTTGCTTGCTCTTTGTATTGTACATATTTCTCATCTTCATTTACTTTAAATTTATCTGTGTCTTTTAGTTTTAAGTACATCTCTTATTAACAGGGTCATGCTTCTTTATCTTGGAATCTCTACATTTTTCTAAGTATTTTTACTTAAACTACATCTCTGTTAGAAAGTACATAGTTAACTCTTACTTTTATCCATTTGGGGTAAGTTTGTACATTGAGTGTTTAGTTTCCTAACATTTAATATAATTATTGATATGACTCAACTTAGATCTGTCATTGTATTGTAGTTTTTCGTTTGTCCCCTTGTTTTTGTTACTCTTCCTTTCCTTGTTTGTTGGATTGAGTATTTTCAAAATTTTATTTTACTTGTAGGCTCAGAGCTTTTTTGCATTTTTTACTCTAGAGATTTCACTGCGCATAATTAGTTTTTCATAAGCAATTTCACATAAGCTGTAGAAACAGCGCAACTATGTAGGCTGGCCCATTTACCAAGACCCCCATCATTTAGCTAAAAGTTCCATCTATATTACATCTATATAGGTTATAAATCTAATAAAGTATAACTTTTGTTTTAAACAGACTTTATACTATATATAATATATATATTTTTTTTAATTATAAAATAGAAACAGTGTTTTGTATTCACCCAGATACTTATATCATTTCTTTCAGAGAATCTAATTTGTATCTGGTATCATTTCCCTTCAGCCTGAATAAATTGTTTTAGCTTTACTTAGCATTTCTTAAGATGCCAGTCTGATATTAATTTTTATTCAGGTATTTTGAAGTTCTCTTATTGGTTGCATTAAATATAATTATAGCTTTTTGATGAATTGACCTCTTTATTATTCTATAATGTCTCTCTTGGTCTTGGTCCTGGCATTTTTCCTTGTTCTAAAGTCTACTTTGTCTAATATAATCTTAGTACTCCAGCTTTCATTTAAGTACTGTTCTCATGTTATAACTTTTTCCATTCTTTAACTTTTAATTTGTGTCTTTATATTTAAAATGGGTTTCCTGTAGAAAACATATATATATGTTTTGGTTTTCATCCAATTTGATAATGACTACTTTTAATTGGAAAACCTGGATTGGTGTTATACAATAAAAATAAAATGTGAGCCACAAATATAAGTCACACATGTAATTTAAAAAATTTTTGATAGACACATCAAGAATGGGTAAAATATTATTGTAATACATTATTTTATTTATCCAAATATATCTAAAATATCATTTAAACATATAATCAATGGAAGCATTAGTGAAATGTTTTACATTATTTAAATTCATATCAAATATATTTGAAACCCAGTGTATATTTTAGATTTATATCACATTTCAATTTGGCCTACCACATATCATGTGCCTAATAATCAAATGTGACTATAGTATTGGACAGCACAATATATTCAATGTGGCTATCGATGGTGTTGAAATGAAATCTATCATGTTGCTATTTTCTGTTCATTCCATGTATTCTTTATTTTCCTTCTCCAATATTTCTGCATTTTTTAATATTAGTGAGTTTATGAGTTTTACTTTATCATTCTATCGTATCTTTACTGTTAGTCATACATACCTCATTGTTTTATTTTTAATGGTTGCTCTAGAGTTTACTATATACATCTTTAGAATCTACATTAAGATAATATTATCACTTCAAATATAGCATAAGAACCTTCTAAGTGTTTATCTCCATGTCCCTTTTCCTCCTGGTGCTCTCATGGTCATATAATTTATTTCTACCAAAACTACAAACCTCACCAAGCATTATTATTATTGTTTTTTAATAATAAATATTAAGTATATATATTAATAATAAAAAGGAATTTATCTTCTATGGATAGTTTTGAAGAGGGAAAACATGTCCTTTATATTTATCCACCTATTTCCATTTCCTGTTCTTACTTCTTTTGCAAATTCAAATATACATTTTCTGTCTGAAAATTTTCCTTAAGTATTAGTGTGAATCTTCTTGAATTCTCACAAGTTTTATTGGTTTGCAAATGTATTGTGCCTTCAATTTTGAAAAATACTGTGATGAGTGTACAATTCTAGGTTGGAAATTATTTCCTTTCAGCATCTTAAAGATCTTATACCATTGTCATCTGCTTTTCACAGTTTCTGACAAAAAGTCTGTTTTGATTTTGATGTTTTTTTCTTTCTGCATGTGGTCGTTCAGTTGTTTGAGCAACATTTGTTAAAAAGACTAACTTTGCTCTATTATATTATCTTTGTTTCTTTGTCAAAGATCAGTTGACAATATATGTGTGGGTATATTTCCGGGTACTCTATTTTGTTCCATTGGTCTATTTGTCTATTCTTTCACCAGTGACACGCTGTCTTGATTACTGTAGCTTTATAGTATGTCTCGAAGTTAGGTAGTATCATTCTTTCCACTTCGTTCTCCTTCAATATTTGTTAGTTATTCTGAGTCTTTTTCCTCCCCATATAAACTTTAGATCAGTTTGTCAATAACACAAAATAACTTTCTAAGATTTTGATTAGGATTACATTGAATCTATAGATCAAGTTGAAAGGTGTTAACATCGTGACAATATTGAGTCTTCATATTTGTGAACGTGGAATATCTCTCCATTTATTTACTTATTCCATAATTTTATTTATGAGTTTCTAGCTTCCCTCTTATAGATCTTACACTTCTTGTGTTAAATTTATATCTAAGTATTTAAATTTTTTGTGCTAACTTAAATGATATTTGTTTATAATTTCAAATTGCATCTGTTCATTGCTGCTGAATAAGAAGGCAATTGCCTTTTATATATTAAACCTGATTCCTGCACACTTTCTACAGTCACTTTTTAGTTCCTAAAATATTTTCGTTAATTCTTTGGGATTTTCTGCATAGACAACCATATTATCTAAGAACAAAGATAGTTTTTTATTTCTCCTCTCCCTATCTGTATACCATTTATTTCCTTTCCTGGGGTTATTTCATTAGCTAGGACTTCTGGTACAATACAAAATAGGAGTGGTGAGAGGGAACATCTCTGTCTTTTGGCTGAAATTAGCAGGAACTATTCTAATTTCTCACTATTGGGTTTGATAGTTGTAGGCTTCATGTAGATGCTTCATGTAGAGTTCAAAAATATCTCCTCTACTCCTAGTTTTTTGAAAATTTTTAACAAGAATGAGTGCTAGATTTTAACTGCTTCTTCACATGTCTTGATATAATCTTATAAGATTTATCTTTTTTAACCTGTTGACATGATGGATTACATTAATTGATTTCTGGATATTGAACTAGTAATGCGTATCAGGAATAATTCTTACTTGATTTTGTCCATAATTCTTTTTTTACATTGTTGAATTTTTATATGTTGTGGAATTTGATTCAGTGTTTGGTGAAGTTTTTGCATCTATGTTTATAGGTGTAATTGGTTTGTCATTGTGTTTGTTTCCTTTCTTGTGATGTCTTTGACTGGTTTTAGTATTCGGGTATTGCTGACCTCATAGAATGAGTTAGGGAATATTTACCCCTTCTCATAATTTTTGGAAGAGATTTTAGAGAATTGCTAAAATTTCTTTTTTAATATTTGCTAGAATTTACCAGGGAATCCATCTGGGTTTGGTGATTCCTGCTTTGGTAGCTTATTAATAATGATTCTATTTCTTCAATAGATATAAGCCTATTCAGATGATCTAGTTTTCCTTGTGTGAATTTTGGTACCGTGTCTTTTAAAGAATTGATCCATTTTATCTAGGCAATCAAATTTGTGAACATAGAGTTAGTTGTTCATAATATCCCTTTATTATCTTTTCAATAGTGTATGGGTTCAGTAGTGATGCCCTCTTTCTTTTCTGATATTAGTAAATGTGCATTCTCACTATTTTTCTCAGTTAACTTGGCTAGAGGTTTATTAATCTTATTGATATTTTCAAAAATCCAGCTTTTGGTTTTGTTGATCTCTAAAGATTTCCTGTTTAAATTTTTATTGATTTCTACTCTTAATTTTTATTATTACTTTTCTTCTTACTTTGGATTTAATCTGCTCTTTTCCTAGTGTCCTTACCTTGGGAAAGACAGAATGGCTAGGGGATTCTGAATTTGGGTATTTTCTTTCCCCACATCAACAGTTTGAGTTTACTATTTCCTTTCCCCTAAGTCAGTTAGTCTCTAGTAAAACCCAGGTCATTTAGGCTTTGGTAAAATAGTTTCTTCTGAGGGCATGCCTTTGTTAAGGAGAATAGAAAGCTCTGCGAATATTTCAGAATGCTAACTTTCCCTTCCAAGTGTGAGAGTCATGAGGGAATTCTTCTCTATTTTCATCTGGAGAACCTGGTGGGACTATCAGAGGTAAAATCCTCATGAGCATGGAGTACCTTTCAAGATTGGGCCTGCCTGGAGTTTCTGTCAAGTTAGTACAAACAATTATGGTTTCAATGTTCCCACCAGTACTGACGTCAGTAGCAGGCTTCTGCTCTTGGAGTTTTACAATTAGTTTAAGAAAAAAAAAAAAAATTGTGATTTTTTTTGATATATGATTGCAATTGCTGATGAAAATTTATATTTTTCTGCTTCTTTGCTTAGTAATTTTTGACTGGATGCCGGACGTGGTATATTTCTTATTATTCAGTGAAGAATGTCATTGCATTCTTTTAAAGAGCATTGTACTTTGATCTGGCAGATAGTTAAGTTATATGTGGGTCATATTGATTTTTTTAAGTCTTCCTTTTGAACTTATTTAAGATGTCTAGAGAAATCTTGATTTTAAGGCTAATTCACCTTATAAGGCCTGAAATCTCGAAGTACTCTACCCAATTCTTTCATGTTTCATGAGGTCTGCCCACTCTGGCTTTTAAGAATAGATTATTTTCATCCCATGTGAACTTCAAAAACTCCTTACTTGTTTGAATTCCCATGTTCTTTCTCTAACTTCATGGAATTTCACCCAATGTTTGAGTAGATTAGTGCTCAAAGACTCCAGATGACCCTTCTGAAGTTCTCTGGATATTTCTCACTATGCAACTTCTCTCCACTCTCCTATTCTGCCCAAAAATTCATTCCACCAGCCTTCCAGAGCTCTTATCTCTACTACCTTAACTCTGTATGATTACTTGGCTCTGTTTGGGTTTCCCACCCTAGTGCTATATCTCCAGTAATTAAGCTGGAGTAATGGTAGTAGCCACTCATGTATTTTCTTAGAAATCATTATCCTGTGTTGCTAGAAGTACAATGTCTGGACAATCTATGGCACATTTTGTTTTTTGGCTTCTAGTTAGGCCTATTCTTATAGCAGTTAGCTCTTCATGGGCCTATGAAGATATCTCTGGCTTTATCCACAATAAACATCTAGATGTGTAATTGGTCACTTTATCAATTTAAGAAAATGTTATTTGGAAACTGAAAATGTCTGATAATTGTTCATAACCAATATAGATGATTCTTGTTTCCAAACCATTTGTATTCATTGTCTAAATACCAAGTGTTTGTCGTTATTGATAAAATTATTAAAATAATTATCCAATATTAATCTACTTTATATGATTTGTATGCAGCAGAACTACAGAGTTTGCTACCAATCTGTAATTAAAACATTTCTCCTTGGTTTTCTTAGAAAATTGGAGAATCCTAGAAATGTGTATGTGTTTGTATCTTTATTTCCTTTTGAAAATAAGAATTTATCTATTGCCTAGTTTGAAATACATCTCTTTTTTGTATAACAGTTTATGGAATAGGCCAAATCTCACCAAATCATCACTTTTTCCTGAAAGCAAACAGAAGGTACTATTCATTTGTTAGGTTTTACTATTCAATAATATGAAGAAAATATAAACCAAAAAAAGCATCTAAATTATTTCATTTTCTACAAGTTATTGCACATTAAACAACTATAAAATTAAGATTGAATTTTATAATTACCTACTCTATGATGAAAAATGTGTAAATTTAAGGTTCGAAATATTTCAGGGTTTTTTTCTACCTATTGTCCAGAACATAGAAAACAACTGAGGCAAAGTATCATTAAATCACCACACCTCCCCTTTCCAATCCAGTTACTATGTCAAAGTTCACAATCCTAAATGAAGTTTAATCATAGTAAACTACTTAAAAACAGGTACTGAGTCTTATTCAAAATTTTTAGTTCAGTTATGAGAATTTTTTTTATGATCGATATAAAGCTCTTTGTTGTTGGACTGGGGATAGATAAATTTGCATAATGAACCCACAGATTTTCTTGGAGTGAAAAGACTACTAACAACCAAATCCAGTTTACCTAGGATGCTTTTGTGATACACTTGAATGTTCATGCTCAAATTTAGCATTGCGGAAGAATAATAAAGCCAGTGACAGAAAATATACTACAGGTAGAAAGACATGATACAACAGTTATAAAACAGTGATCTTGTACTTCAGATATAGGAAACTGAAACTTATTCCAACTCAACCTTACACAGAGTTAAATCTCATCTTGGAAAAGAAGAGTTTTGTGAGAAATTCCAAAGCCTTGTAAAATTCATTGCAGCCAGAACTAAGGACAAATTTAATAATTTACTCTCAGCTGTGTTATCACTGGGTTTAGATACTGGGAAGAGTGGAAGGAGAAATAACACAATTCTTACTTCAAGAAGATCAGCATAAAACAGCATTCTGTGGTTTAAAAAAATTGCGTACATAATTCAGACTCAGGTAAATTCAGATAAGACTTGAAATGAACATTCTTCTATGTTTGATTAGTCTCAAGAGTAGCTTTCTTTATTCAAGCTCGCTTTATCCATTAGGTCCACAGAAAATAAAATAAATATACTCAAAATCATTTATCACTTCTCATTCACTAATGTTATCTGTTTGGTTGAATGAGATTATCATATCACATGTCTCCATTTCATTAGGCATTCTGTTCTTACCCTGAGCTATATCTTTGTTACTCATTATTACTGTATCAAGCATGAGGTAGGCATATTGACATTTCTAGTATAATGAATAATAGAAAAATATAAATAATTTATCAGAATTCATAGTCATAGCTATCAAATCCTTTATTCTTGCTTATTATTCAGGTGTTTATACTATCTATTTGTCATATGTAAAATAGAGAATGAAGATGCAAGATAATGTATATATTAATATTCAAATATAGAGAAACTCTAGTT
>NW_006436808.1:1142291-1168341 GCF_000325575.1 Pteropus alecto | reverse complement strand
TTTTTTTTTTTTTTTTTAAATCTTATCTCAAATGCCTAATTCTTCATCTCTTGAGAGAGACAGGTTTGGCATTGAGAGTAATAACTTTCTTTAACATCCAATATCTTTTCTCATCGATTATCTTAGTAAAGTTTGCTTTGCAACTGTATTCCCTTTGCTCTAAAAATCACTGGCAGTCTGTAATACAGTTCCTGGACCTTGGTTCAAAGCTGAGCATAAATTTCCTCATGGAAACCTTTTTTCTATAATGCATAACATATGGATTTCTTGGCTTACAATGAGATTTTAAGAAGGCATGATTCTTTAATAATATACCATAGAGAAAATGTTCCTTAAGGTATGCTTTAAGATAAAAATAATCTAATTATGTGATTATGGATAGAGAAGGAGCTCTATGTGGTTAGCCTGGACCCAACTATGATAATATGATTTTCATGGAATTGGCATAGTTTACCAACTAAGACCACAAATATTTGATTGCTCATCATAGGTGGGCTTTCTGTAAGATTTTAATCATGAGCAATCAATGACTGCACCAAATACCAATTAAGTTTGAAATCTAACATGGTTGTGCTTTCTATAGTAAGTATAATTAAAGAGATCACATTTGATTTTTATGTAAATTTCTGGTAAATATCCTAAAGCTACTTGTTGGCCCATTTTTCATCTTTAGTAGGTTGGAACATAGTTTGCTAATGTGAGAAACTACTGAGTCTCATAGGTTTAGGGATTTGATTCAAACCAAGTAGATAGATTAGTTTTTGATGTTGTTTACAGTTAGCAAAGCACAATTTCCAGTTTCTACAAAAAATATGGACTTAGAGCCCTCTCCAAGCAAACAAAGACATAAATAAAAACTCAAAAGATTTGTGAGGCCAAAAAAGAAGGAAAAAAAGACCTATAAATCTCTTTTTGGTGAATAAAGTACATATAACTAAAATTTAAAGATTTAGTTTTGCTTAATATTTCTCTCGATGTAAAAATCACAGGGAAAATGTATTGAAAAAATAAGTTTGAGGCTTTATTTCAACCACATTATTTATAAAATAATTCATGACGACTGATGACTTCAAAACCTAGAGCTATGTCATCATTTCTAATTCATGTAAAACAGTGGCAATACTCTAAACATGTCTTTCATAATATCATGCATGTGTTCCCTCATGTATAACACTATTTTTAACTAATGAAATTGCAGTCATTCAAAAAAGTTGGGACAACTATACACTAAAGACTATATACTAACCAAATAGATAGAGAAAGTTTTTCACTTGACATTATTTTGAAATTATGATTAGCAAAATATAACCTGGGGTTATTTTTCCCAGGCTTACACTGTTCTAATCTGTGTTTATAAGGAGCAAGAAATTAATTTAAAAAATTATTTCTTGCACAATGATTTAAGATTGGGCAATAGCTAAGGAAGAATCAGTCATCTGGGACCACTTTGGAATCTATCAACTTTTCAGTGAAAACTGATGTCTCTGAGTGTTTTGCATATATCTCGGCACAAGAACCTTAACTGTGGGTATAGAACAATTGTAGAAGATTTTTTTTTTTTAAATAGAAAAGTCCTAGTGAAGAAATCCATATGAAATAAATAGATGGTGGGCAAAAAGACATGTAGCTCATGATTTAAAATAATAGGAAAATATATATATATTTAACATTTAAGAATGGCAACCAAAGATGAAGAAAATTTGCAGTTTATATTCCCCTTGATTCAGTAAATTGTTTGGCTTGTTAATTTTTAAAAGAAATTTAACTTCATACAGAAATCTCCAATGTATATTTTATAAAATAAAATTTGCTAATTTTTTTGAATTTTGTCTAGCAAAGCCTGACTTGTTCTGTAAGTTGTAACTAACAAAGCTTTTGAAGACAAGAAGTCTTCAAAAAAGAATTCCCATACATATCATCTGAATTTGAGAATCTTTCCCAAATTAATTTCCATGGAAAATGAATCACATGAAAAAGTATGTGTAAATGAATTTTTACACAGTTGGTGTCTCTTCTGTTTTAAAATTCTTCTTAGAAAAGTGGTCAATGAATTTTAAACTTCAGCTTTTAGGGCTTTTTAATTCCATATACACTAATGGGTTGTGTTCTACATCTTGGTCAGAAGCTGCAAAAGAAATAATCAGAATGTAAAATCTCTCCATAAAGAAGTTGCAGAGATGAAATAGCTCAACGGTAAATTAAAATTTTATGTTCAACTTTTTTTTTCAAATACCAACAGATTACCTTTATGGTTAATAGAATTTATGATAACAGTCCCAAAGGCTTAATGTGAACCATAGCAGTGGTATCCAGGGCGATGACCCTTCTTTCTTATACATGTATTTCATTCAATCTCACCCCAATAAATACGCCTGATTGAAATTTCACTTTTATTTAAATATTGTTTTATACAGTTCTTTTCCAGAGAGTTACACAGCTATTTTATCCACTGATTAGAAAGAATCAGTATAACATTTTTTTAGTTCTATTTTTTTATTTGTTTTGTAAGATTTCTCTTGTGACTCAATATTAGTCACGAGAAGTAGCTTATGACATTGCTCTGCTCAAATCTGAATACTTTAAAGCCCGAGTACGATATTTAAAATGAGTAATTTTGTGCATTCCTTAATTTTGGAGAAAAATAAGGTGACGGATTAGCATTTCAAATTTATATCAAAATTGCCAATGAAAACCACTAGGCCTTCTGAAAACTCACCACTCTCCTTCTCCATGATGAAGGTAAGATAGTTGACCTGTGAGTTCAGTTTTGTTTTCAGTCTTAGCAATGTCTTAATGGGAAAATTACAAAACAATGTTGTCATGCAAGACTTCCAGGAGTACATCTGTTTCTAATGTATGGTACATAATTTAATGACGAGACACTTCAGTGGTCTACCCACTGCAAATCTCAGTTGTTAAATATGTCTGGAGCAAGACATCTTTAAATAGTAGGCACTTTTTTTGGTACATTAATTTTCTCACACTCAGAAGCCAAAATTGTAATTCTAACTGTCACTTTGTATATAGCTCTGTTTACTTTAAAATGCTATTTACAACCTAAATGTCTTGTTCAAACTGATTAACTATAGTGGGATTTAAAACTTTTATAAAACCTATTTATTATAGTTAATGCTTTTAGAATTTTTTTCCTTCCCTTCAGATTACGGTTTAGGAAATCTATATAATTGGCAATAAAACACAGGGCTTTCAAAGCAAATCTTGAAAACGATTAACCAAAAGTATTCCAGAAATTGAAATTTAAAATATAAGCCACAACTTGGTGTAGAGATGGAAGTATAATCACAGAATGTAGACACTTCTCCAAGAGGTTAGGAATGGAGAGCCAAAACCAAAACAACAATCCCCAGACCACAATGCCCCAGTGGTTACCAAACAGTATCTTCATTTATGATTCAACTCGGGTAACCACATGCTTGCTAAGTAGCTTGGTATCCAACAAATTTTTTAGAATGCATAAGATCTAATTATATGTGGTTAAATGTGGTTATTCTATTTAGAACTTGTCCAACCAATATTCCAAAGAGATAACAAATGATGATTATCCCATATTTTACCAAGAGGGTATGGGGAAAATATGCCACTAAAGATATATGAGTGGAAGAACTTTTATAAAAATTGTTAAAATACTGTTATTCACCTCTATTTTCAGATATAGAGAGTTAGGACCCCAAAACAATCAACTTCACTCTTCATTTAGAATATCAAATAACTCTTGCTTTTAAGTTAAATGCTATCCTATTTAGAGTTGAAAAGTATTTTTCAGTGAGATCTTATTCTTTTTGCAATATATAATTGTGGAATAAATAGGACTCTCCAGAATAATGTAATGTAAAGATTTTGAAAAAAAACTTTTAAGTTAAATTAATGACTTTTTATACTTATGACATAATCTTAAAAGAAAAGTGTTAGAGGTTCTAACCCTTGAGTCAATGAGGACCATCACAGTCAGAGGTTTCTCAAGAAAAATTACGGAGATGATAGATAAAATGACATTAGACATCTTTGTTTCCTAATTCATTCTCTAGCTCTCCTTTTCTGAAAAACATCATAAAGATATACTTCACATATTCCTGCTTCTCAAATACCTATTACAAATAATTTTTGTGGTCAGATCTTCCCCAACAATTTAGTATTTTCATGAATTCCTTTCCCTGACTCCCAAACACTATGTACTCAGGAAATCAGACACATTTTAAATAAATGACCAAATTCTCAACTTAGAAACTTAATTTTTCGGGGAAAAGGAATAACAAATTCTTCAATAAAATTTAGATTATTTTCTGAATTATCTTCTTCTTTGGATAATTACTATAAAGATGACTACATGAAAAGGAACAGAACTGCTAAATTTCCATTGGATGTTTTTACTTTAAAACTCAACCCAACAGATGATTGCTGATTATACACTATGCTTCGGATACTTTTATAGATTTTAGAATAACTAAGTGAAGTAAAATGGACAAAAAGGAATTTCGTGCCATATTTTAGTGGGGAGACAGAAAACAAACAATAAATAAGAAACTACAGCATAGGCAAAAAAAATCGTAAGTGCTACATACAAAATGGAAAGGAAAAGGAAAACAGAGAATGGAATTCAAGAGTACAAATTTAGAAAAAGCACGATGCAGTTTGCAGTATAAAACAGAGGGAGCAAGCCAGGTTTGACAAAGTAAAATTCATGCAAAGATTTAAAAGAGATGCTGGAGTTATCCAAACAAATATATTTAGGGAAAGGACTTTTCAGGTGGAGAGAATAGCAAGAGCAATAGACAGAACAAAGAAGAAAATAGCAATTAGAAAGATCTCAGGGGTTTCTGGTGACAGCTGAGTGAATGAAATACAAAAAGAGATCAGAGTGGCAACTGGGGAGGGGATGGTTACAGAACATGTCATATAGGGCCTTCCTGCCTCTTTAAGAACTGTGACTTTTTCTCTGAGTAAAATGAGGAGCCATTGCTGGGTGTAGAGCAGAGGGGCAATATGATATGACTTACATTTTCAAAAGAGCACAACAGTGTTAAGAAGAGGTGGCTAAGAAAGAAGTGTAGAAGCAGGGAGTTCAGTTGAGGGGATATTGAAGCAATTCAGGTGAGAAATAATAGTGGCTCAAACCAGAGCAATAGCCATGGAAGTGGTGGGAAATGGTCATATCTAGGGTGTATACTAAAGGCAGACCTAACAGAATTTCCTGATGATTTAGATGTGGGCTATGAGATAACTGGAGGATTTTGAATTGAACAACTAAAATTTAGTTGCCATCAACTGAATTGGAGAAAGCTCTGGGTAGTGCAATTTGGAAGGCACAGATAATAGGAGTTCATTCTTCAATGTTTTAAATTTGAGATATCTATTTGACATCCTAGAACCAATTTAAGGTAAACAGTTTTATAAAGTGTTCTGGAGTTTTGTAAAGAGATTGAGCCAAAGATGAAAATTTGAGTGTTATCAGCATGTAGATGTTATTTAAAGCCATATACTTGGATGAGATTGTCAAGGGGGTGATTGTAAGTAAAGAATAAGAACATCAAGGATTGAGCCCAGGAACACAGCAATGAGACACAACGAGTCAAAGAAAAAGCAGCAAAAGAGAATGGAAACGAGTAAGTGAAATGGGAGGGAAAAGTTGACTGGTGCCTTAGAAGTCAAACGAGGCCATCACATTAAGGAAGATAAAGTGATCGGCACTGTCAAATGTTACTTTGAAGTCAGGTAACACGAGAACCAAAAACTGACCATTAGTCTAGTAGTATGAGGGTTATGGGTAAGCCAAAGAATATCAATTTTAGGTTCTGTACTGGGGCAAATGCCCAATTTGAGTAGATTTAAGAGATTATGGGAAATGAAAATCAGAGACATATGGGAGAGGGTTGGGGGCTGGGTGAAAAAGGTGAAGGGATTAAGAGGTACAAATTGGTAGCTACAAAAGAGTCACAGGGATGTAAAGTACAGCATAGGGAACATTGTCGATAATATTGTAACAACTATGCATGGTGCCAGATGGGCACTAGACTTATGAGATGAATCACTTTGTAAGTTACATAGAGACATCTCTTCTGAACAACTTTACTGTAAAGGGGAGCAAAGAAATGTAATGGTAGCCAGCAGGGGTAATGCAGTTAAAGGAAACTTGTTTTTTAAGATGAAAGAAATAATAACATGAAAATAATCAAAAAGAGAGGGAAATAGGAGAGAAAGAAGAGTAATGGAAAAATATCCCTGAGTAGACATAAAATGGTTGGTATCTAGTCCAAAACTGGAAGGACCGTATTGAGATAGAAGCATGGGAAGAAGAGCATGCAGATGCAGGCTCTGGTAGTTGAAGGATATGTTGGTGGATAGCAATAGAAATTTTCCTTCGACTGCTTTAAATGTCATAAGCTGTGAGTGAATGTGGGAAAGGAAGTTTTGAGGCAAGAGGATAAGGTATTAAACAGTTTTTGAAGAAAATAGAAGAATGCACAAACTAGAGCTATACCTTACAACTGCCTAACATGGTTTGAATATTATTTTAAAGTTGCCACAGCAGTTTGAGAAAATTTATTCTCTAGATCAGAGAGCTGTAAGAAGCTTACCTCTACTACGGTATTAGAGTCTGCATTCTATTTATTTCTGCTTTATTATAGAATATTTCAAACATATTAGTAAAGGAAATAGTATAATAAATGCTATACATCTGTCATCCAGTTATAATGTCAATCAGCATTCGTTATTTAACTATACTTTCTTCTCTTTGAGTATTTTAAAATACTATCTGTGTGTGTCTGTGTATATACACACACACACATATACCTAGGGTATACATTAAAGGCAGACCCAACGGAATTTCCTGATGGTTTAGATGTGGGCTATGAATAACTAGATATACATATACCTATATATATATAGGCATGTGTATATATATAAAATCCTCTATATCAGTTTATTTAATCTGTAAACATTATATCCTCTATATTAATTTTTTAATCTATAAATATTTCAGTATGTATATCTAGATATAGCCACTTGTTTTTATAAATATTTCTTTAGCACACTTAAAATGTAATAACAATAATTATCATTGAATAGCCACTCATATTTACATTTCCCCAATTCCTTTGTTTGAATTGGGATAACTTTGTGACTGGATGATTTGTTTTTCAAATATATTTAATTCGATAGTTTTCCATCCATCTGATCATAATTCTTTATAATTTTTTGGTTATTATTGTTGAAGAAACTGGATTATTCATCTTATAGAATTTTCCAAGTTCTGGATTTTGCTAATTGCATAATATAGTGGCTTCAATATGCTCTTCTGTCTCTTTTATTTTTATAAATTGGTAGTTATATCTAGCGATTTGATCATGTTCAGGTTTGATTGATTTTTTTTATAGGTGGTGTTATATAATCAAGTCAGGAGTTACATAATACCTATTGTGTCTCTCTCTCTTTGATGTGTTTTTAGCCATTTATAATTGCCTAGATACATTAATTTAATAGGAATTATAACACCATGACATTCAACCATTACTTCTTCATTTATTATTTGAGATAATCCATAGATTAAAATGTCACCTTATAAACTAATTTCTCACCCTGAAGTATAGTTCATACAGAAAATATTAGAAAAAAAATCTTGATTATTATCCATTACGTGGAAGTTTTCAAAATTACCAGTTGGTTCCCTAGCATCCTCTTAAGTCACCTATAAATGTTTATTTTAGTATTGGATATACTAAATAATATTGAAACTCATGGATATAAGCAAATCTGATACATTTCAATCTGTTCCATTATTTTTAATGATCCCTGAGTTTCTTCTTTTTGATTAGTGTCAGGCTATTTGTTTCAAAAGTCTTTTTGACCTATGTCATTATCAAATGAGATAATAGTTTTCAAATACTAAAAGAATGATTTCTCAACATTTTGTGCTATTTACTATGTAATGGCTACAAATATGGTACACTTTCAAGTTTAATCTACATGATTAATACTTTTCTATGACTTTGTTTAGTCTAGACCAAACTATGGCCGGGGGCTCACTGCCTAGTTTTTAAATATAGTTTTTTGGAATACAGCCACACCCACTCATTAATGTATTGTTTATGAGCTTTCACACACCAAAGTAGAGTAGTTGCAAAAAAGACAGAGTCTATAGCCGACAAGCCTTAAATATTTACTATCTGGCTTTTTTTACTGAAAAGTTTGTTGAGCCATGGTCTAGACAATCAACTAATAATAAAGCACATTCTTATTTTAGTGTTCTCCAATTTCTGTGATGTAAATGCCCCCACCATGCAAATTTCAAGCCACTAACATAATCTCCTGAAGGCAGAGTGGAAAGAAATGCACATAAAAACACTATAATATACTATTTTCACCATATAGATAAATAACTTCAACAGCATAGATAATGGCACACTGTAGTAAAAACTTATGAATTGAGGAATTTTAAGAATGTACTTCTTTTTTCAATATTAGTTCGTTAGCCATAAGTTTTTATAACTTAATTTTTAATAGTGATTTGTTTAATAACCTGCTTACAAGAATACTGAGAATTTCACAATCAACTCTCAAAAGCTGGTATAAACTGGCTCAAATTCACCACTTTTTATATTCCATTAACTATTTCTTTAGTTGAAGCGTATGCATTTCAATTTGAGCCCCTAGTAAAGAAACATTCACTGCCCCACTGATAGTATATTTTATTGGTTGGCAAGTTAGCTACGAATTAATAGCCTCAAGCATTAAGCCTTACATAGAAAGATTTTAAAAACCCAAATACTTTAGTATAATTATATTTTAAGATTATAAATATTGTCATAAAAGTGCCTCTTGCAGAAAAAGAACAATTTGGCTACATATAAAGAATCTTTGGAACTTGAGAAGACTTGTTTCAAAGAACATGTTAATAAATTTAAGAAAAATCAACATATATTTAAAATTTGAAATGCTATTTTTACCAACTGGTTACCATATGCACATCGCCATAGGTCCAATCATAAGTGGCTTCCTAAAATCAAAGTGGAAGCTTTGGGGTATAAGTGTGATATTCCCACCTTCTGCTCAAATGACAAACATTTATGATTTATTAAAGAATTTATACCTTCAGAGATTGGCATACAGCCTCTCAACGTCTTTCTTATCATGGAGTTCCATGAAGGTCACTAGTACTTGATTATTATTGAATGTGAGATTAAGCCCTCAAGCCATCTCTGGTGAAATACCTCATAAACTTTTACATATACATTTTTCCCTTGTTTTTAGTATGATTCAGATTTTCTAAAGAATTTTGTATATTCTCAGAATAACTTTTGAAAAAGCTTAAGTTTGCTTGATAAAAATAGAATAATGTTCAGAGTTTCTAAATTTTAACATCAGTCAGGTAAGAGATTGTGAGAACAAACAGCCAGTGCATCTAATATTATGGAAATGTGAAGTATAATTAGAGTTTGCAATGGGAAGTACCATTCAGATTTATCATGAGCTTGATTTAGGATAAGCATCCTTGAGCCTACCCAAATATTCTTCCACTTGTTAAACATATTAAACTAAATATTTTGGCTGAGAGAAAGATTTAGAGAGTTCATACCCTGGCTATATTGTTAGAGAAATTCTTCAGACAAAAGGTAAGAGACCTTTTCATGTTACGACTTGTGATCCAGGAAAATCAAGGGGCAGCACCTTCATTCTGAAGACCTGACAAAGTGGTTTTCTTTGATCAAGAAAATTAACCAGACACTAAAATATGGTCACGGAAAAACTTATGGCAGAGAGATGCTCAAATCCTCCCAGAGTCTGGCATTCAGTCCAGCACCTGAAAAGAAATTATTCAAATACAAAGGAATTACCATGTGAATGGTGTTCCTGCACAATTTCTGCATATGCTGCCTTGCATTTTTATCAAGACGACAAACATAAACCAGCGTGAGAAAGCAGGTGCCTTTTTCCCCCATATCTTTTGAACATCAGTCTTTCCCAGCAGTTAACTGCATGTGATAATGACCAGAGCACAGAAATGTTTTGATTTGGATCCAAACTCTTCACCCAGAAGCAGCTTTTTGTTGTATATTTTAAGCTTGGAGCTTTTGATCCAGATTTCATTATATGGCAGATCATTTAAATAAGAAGGCAAGGAGTTTGATTGAGGGGAACTTCCTAAGGTGCTGGAGTCTCAAAGAATATTTCAGCTCAGAGGGATTTCTTTTTTGGAGCCAAATTCAGATCCCACCTACTGAGATAAAGCAATTAATTATTAACCACAGACATATTAAAATTACAAGATAACAGGTTGACAGCACATTATAACGAGACTTCAAATCGTGATTACCCAACCTAATGATGATGATAAGATAGGACTGAATGGCAAATTGCTATTGCTTTCAGTTGAAAATTTGAAAGTGCTTGTGCTCTGATCACTTGTTACAGAGAACTGCTATTCATTCAGCAGCACTCCTAGCAGAAATAAAACCAGGGTCTAGTGTGGTGGCAGCTGAGATGTTAATTCACAATACAGCAAGCAGAGAGAAGCTGCTAAGTGGCACAGTGGGTTAATGACGCACTACAGTGCTTCACCATGGGAGACATATGGGTTGATTCTGGCATTGTTCACAAGTGAAAATTGGTTTACCAATCTTAGCTTGGTCCCTGGTGGACAGTTGTTCTTGTCCTATACCTCCTCAGATGTTGTCCTAATTTTCTGCACAGGAGAGGCTCAAGTGCGGAGGAGCAAGAGAATTACTTATAAGAGTGCAATTGGCTTGGCAGAGTAAGAGGGAGGAAATGGGCCCAACATCCTCTTCCTTTTAATCCTGGTTCCTGCCAGTATCTCATTTTCACAAGCATGAAAATCCACTCAGGACAGCAAAAGAAAGATTGTAAATGAGGCCAATTTCCTTTCTGATAAAACTACATCCCCAAAGACCTAAGAGAGCTTATTAGCATTAATTTATTAAAAGGGATATTTGTTTACAATAGGCCTTGCCCTCGGTAAAGGATCCATGAGACGGAAGCTTAAGATAAGAAGAGATCTTACTCAAAACCATGCATTTGCTAGAATAGTTATATAAGATATGATTGTATGTAATTATTCTCATTATATTTCTCATGTTCTTAGTATCAAGAGGATGTGTGGAGTAATATTTATAATATATAACGTATGTGTATATTTTAAAGACAATAATTTTTCATTCTGTATTGTGCTAAAGAGTCTTTCATCATTCACTATACTATCTAGGGCACTGGCAATGCTACCTGGTCCAACTTGTTTCTACTCTAGCACTACACTTGCTTTTAGATATAAAGAAATGAGCAATGGAGAAAGCCTCTGGCTTTGTCATTCAAAATGGTCTCTCTCAGGGCTGTGGCCACACCCAGCATAAGACCAACTATCTGAAAATGGCACCTATTTTGAGGAGAGATTCAGCTGAATATTCTACCATGACATTTAGTCATCAACAACAGTGCCATTTACTTATCCAGTGCAAGAGAAATTCTGCAGCATGTGAAGTGCCCATCCTTTTACTTCACGCAACATATTTGCCTCATTTGGGGCTTCTTGTCCTCACCAAGAGCAACATCAATCACTGTTTGATTTTTCTGGATTCTCCAATTATTTTTCTTGGTCTATCTTGTGCCCTATAATTTTTGAAAGCTCTAAAGACCAGTAAACCTGTTCTCTCTAATTGATTAAAATCTTTTCCATTGCATTTTAGAGAATAAAATTTCATAGTATCAGGATCTCTGTAGTATCAGTATCGCTGGAAAGTAAAGTTGAACATTAAAAAAATATACAAGACAAAGTCAAGAATGGAATATTTCTAAAAATAAAGATAATTTCCTAGTTACCAGCAAATGGACTACTTTTTGATAAGGTTTTGGAACATAGGAAAAGTTATAAATCTTATATGAAAGAACCCATAGAAGAGGCTAACAATCAAGATTGAGAATTTAAAAAAAAAAAAAAAATCAAGAATTAATTTAATTAGAAAGAAACAAATAAGAAAAACAATTATTTATTGAAAAGGGACTTAATACGACTTGAAACACGGCACTCCATTGGTATGTGAAATCACAGAATCATAGAGTAGAGAACCGTGGAGCTAGAATATCCTTTTAGCTTTTTTAGTCCCAACCTATTTAGACACCAAGGAGTTATGTCGGCGGAGGGACAAGGGGCGGGGAGAAGAATATATTCAGTAGGCAAACACTTCAGACCGGAGAATCAAATAGGAGATATTTACAAACATCACATTAAAGTAGAAATGAAAGAAAAGTTCAAAAGCAAAATTATTTATTTAAACAAATAATTTACTTTTTCTAGTAGTTGTGATTTCTGAAGATGGTAGATGCATCTAGTCCATGTTTTCCTTTCCTGAGAATTTGGGCTCATTCTCTCTAAAATTAGAATGAGCTTCATGAAGCAAACACTATCCATTACTCACTTTCAACAAGACTCATTCATTCATGGTCAGTTTGTCTCCTAATTCCCATTTCTGTTTCTAAACCCACAGCATATTTCCAAACGAGGTTTCAAAATTCTGTTCTTCTCACATCAGTCTCACTCCCTCTTGGGATTACTTCTACCCTCTTGACCCATTCAAGTTTAAACCATTTTTATCCTCTCCCTAGAAATCCTTCACTGACACCTTTAGTCCACAATAGTCTCCTCCTCCCAGGACAATAAATTCATTATGAATTATACAACAGCCAAAATTCTGCCTTGGAGTTTCCTATCTGACTTTATACGGTTATGAATTCTTCGTGTATCTTTGTCTCCTCAAATAAAGGAGGTTAAGATTAAGAAAAAGATCTGTATGTGATAGAATAGTTTCACAATAAATATCTTAAGATATTTCTTTTTTGACTTTATATATTTATTTTGATACTAGACCAGAATACCTAGCATACTGCCTTGCCCAGAGGAATAGCTTAATAAAGCTATGTTTGAATGAATGCTCACCATAAAATAATCACAACTTCTCTTTCTCTGTTAAAAAATTATCTTTCCCAATTCTAATAAGATATTTAAAAACTTCATAAAATTTAAATGGAACACAAAGCAGAATCATTTAATTTTCTACTATTAATCTGATGATGACAGATTTCAAAAGTAATGAAACTGCATTTTGGTTACTTCATTTAAATACTTCATTTAATACTTTTAAAATTATATTATTCAAATGCAATTTTGGATTCTTTCAAAATAAACTATGACAGTTTTGAAATTCTTTAAAATTCTTCAAGAATTTTCCTGTACAAAGCATAAGAGCAGTTTTTATTTAATTTTAGGCAAAGTAGAATGACCAATTAGAAATATTTATGCATCAGAGTACTTGAACAGACAATATGATCTAAATCATCGAAAATTTATATTATCTGAAACACTGAGCTGTTAAGAAACTGTAGTTACAAACTGGTGGGACTTTGTTCTATTCACATTTTTCTGGTGCAAATAATTTTGAATAGAAGGCAATCATAAATAGAGAAGTTATTCATAGAAGGATAATTTTGCTGAAATAAAATAATGTTTGAAGAAATATATATTCCTTTTCTGTGTTTCTATCATATATTAACATTGAAAAACTGAATGAATTTAGGCAAATTATTATGTGTTTTCCTACTTTCTCTTACCTGGTTTAGAACCATTCAGTTATTTCACCTAAAATACAGGAGAGTCATTATTTCATAAGCTTCACAGATTTTGAGGGGAATAAGTGCTATCCCTGCCTGTCTCAAACTTAAATGTTTCTCTTTCAACATCCAATATTATAAGCTTCAACTTATTATTTCCCCACAAGAAATGAGAGATCGAGAGAGAGAGAGAGAGAGAGAGAAAGAGAATAACAGAAGAAAGGAAAAAACTCGTTCTGGGAGATATATCCACAAGTATAACACTATAGCTGGGGATAGTAGAGAGTGTACTGAGAACATGTAATTCTATGAGCAAGCATTTGGTCTGGATGAATCTCTTCAAGAATCTGTTGTCATAAACAAAAATAGCAATAACAACAGTGAAGTGGGCTATAAAATTTCTACAAAATAAGAAAGATAGAAAGTATCCAAAATGATTTTCTATAGCCAACATTACCAACCAATGTACTGTGGCACATCTGGAGGCTGCAGACAGACTACAAGTAGCTGACATTTATTCTCCTCAGCTCTCAGGTTAACCAGGCAGAGCCTGAGGTAGCTGGAATCTATATAGCAGTCCCATCAGTTTGTCTTGGTATGCTTTCTAATGTTCCTTTTCTACATGTGTGAAGAATGATGCCAGAAAAAAAAAAAAAAAGAACAAAAGAAAATTTAAGAAAATTATTTACCAACCTCAGTAGTTTTAAAGTTGACACATCTATGAAAAAGAAGCAGAAAATTGGTAAGTTTTTAATATCTATATTTGTTCATATTATCCTGAATTCAAACATGAGGTTTCTGAATCAAAGCAGGTTATTATAACTTACAGTAATAACTGTATCAGTTCCCCAATTTCTTTCCCCCTTTGGGATGATGCAGTGAGAGCCATGTGTACAGGATGATACATATGCTGTCCAGCTGACATCCTTCCCTCTGAGAAGAGAAACTAATCTGTCTAATGTAAAAACATTATCCATGGGTAGAAAAAAGAGAGATCCTGGAGTATGTAAATAAATATCTCTAGATTAGCTATAAAGCAATTGTCTCCAGGTTTACATCTCTTAGAATGTACCCAAGGCTCCATGTGTCTTCCTCTTTGGAAAGTAAATATATACTTTAAGGAGGTAAATCTTTCTGGAGTTCTCACTATCTTTCCAGACATCTTCAACTTCCAAGGCCTGTGCATTAACCCAAGATTTTCTCGGTCAGAGGGCCCTAACCTTGCATAAACATGCGAATATTCCTAATGCTTTTTGGCAAAAGCAAAAGGAAGTAAATAGACTGGGGTAAAAAGATGCCAGAATGTAATAAAAGAGGGGTGACAAAATTGGGATTGAAAATAATTAAATTCTAACAAAAAATAATAATCTAAACAAGAGAAGCTATAGAACACAACAAAATCTGTTTAAATCAAATTAAGCATGTAGGATTAAATATATGAATGCAGCTAACATAATAAAAAAGATGAAAACAATGAGAGAAAAGATGAAGGATATAGAGGACAAAGGAAATTAACCTTACTCAAATATTTAAAAAGTTTTGATGTAAAAATTAGACACATTAAAATAGGAGTAAAAAATACCAAGGACATCATTAGGTAAAATTTAGAGAACTGAAACAAGACTTTCATATACATATGAAAACAGTTTTATCTACATTCCAAAATCTAAAATAAAGGAAAAATCTCCTTCTAGAGATAGACTGGCACATGCACAAAATTAAATTATAAATATAAATGAGAAATCAAAGAGGCAGATAACAGGTGTTGTGGAGAATATTGAGAAATTAGAATCCTTATATACTACTGCTGGGAATGTAAAGTGGTACAGCTGCTGTGGAAAATAGTCTGGCAGTTCTTCAAAATGTTAAACATAATTACCATATGACCCAATAATTCTACATGTAGGTATATGCTCACAAGAACTGAAAATATGTCTACGTAAAAACTTGTACATGACTGTCAGGAAGTGGATTCAGAGGAATATAAATCTAGAGATAAAAAGAATAAGAAGCTGCTGCACAACAGTCCAAGTAAGAGGTGAAGATCCCTTGAAATAGAGAATTAAAGGTAGAAATAGATGCAATCAAACTACATTTAGGATGAACTTTTGATAGAGTGATTAAATAAATATAAGGTTTAAGTGATTACACTCTATACTTCTATACAGCATTGGAAAGTATAATTAAATAACTAAACAGATGATAATCTTTATTGTTTCTGATTTTATTCATTTTCTCTTTTTCCATTAGACCCATCAGTTGTCCCATTATAGTACTAATGCCTAACACGGTGCATGAAAATCGCAGACAGTTTCTGAATATGTTGAGTACTCCGTTTGTATGGTAAGATGATTAGTTCAGTTCTAGGCATAATTTGAGTATGATTTTGAAGTGCAAGATAGTCATCTTGACAACAGATTTATATGAAAATTTAAGCTGTTGGAGTGGGCGTGGTTACCAAGGAGATGATATACATTGAGAAGAGAAGAGAGTTTGGGATAGAACTCTGGGGAACGTGAACATGTAAAGGAAAAAAGCCTTGAATGGCTTCTAAAAAAGAATGTCCAGAAAACTGAAAAAAAAAAAAAAAACCCAAAAACCTAATAATTCATAATGTCAAAAAAGCTTAAAATGCTATTTTAAGACAGAGCAGGAATATTAAATATTCTTTTAATTAATTTAACAGTAGCAAAATGTTGCTAAGACATCAAGTATAATTAATAAGATTGGCTGAAGACGTTCCTATGAAGTAGCTTGAGGTACGAGTTGGATTAGGGCTCTTCAAGGAATGATACTGAGGCAGTGATTAATAAAATTTAATTTTTTTAAAAGTAATTAAGCTATTAAGAAACAGGCAGAAATAAGCAAATAATTAGAAAGAGAAATTGTGTTGTGAGATGTTTGAAACTGCCTAAATGTCGTTGACTGGGTAATTAATAGACTAACAGTCCTGAAAAAGTCAGGGTTGGAACTGGCATAGGGAGAAACTGTCAATGGGCAGGAGGAAGGATGCTTCTTCCTCTCTCATAGGAAAGGAAGAGGAAATCAGGGGCAGATATGCTTTTAAGTTCGAGGGCAGAAATTTTAGAGTTATTTGCTGATGGCTTTATTTTCTCCAATGAACTGAAAGTTGGGCCAAGAGGGGCATGATGGGAATTCTAAGAATAGTAGAAAACTATTGAAACAGATGCTATAGAGAGAGAATTGAAGAGTGGAACTTCAAAAAACAAAGAAAGATTGTTAAGCAGCAATAAAGTTAGACACCATTGTATGATTTTCTTAAGAAAACTAGGAATAGGAATAAAGAAGGACTGTTTAGTTGTTCATGATTGGTGTGTCTCCAGGCAATTTTAACAGATGAAGTGGGTGAATAGATTTAGGATATTGGCAAGAAAAAAAACAGTTGATATTATGAGTTTCCATAAAGGCAATGTTGTTCCCCAAGGGACATTTAATGATGTCTAGAGGCATTTTTGATTGTCACAACTTGAGAGAGAGCTACTAATACAATCTGGTGGGTAAAGGTCAGGGAAGTCTAAACATCCTACAAGGCATGTAACAACCCTTCACTACAAAGAATTTTCTTGAAGTAGAAAATATAAATTAATTTAAGAATCAAAGTGAGGTAGAGGGGGCCTTACAGAGAGAAATTAGAGAATCAAAGCACAGCGTCCTGTGAACTTTGAAAGCAGAAGTATATCAGGTAGAGAGAGGGAAGAAGAGAGGCGGAAAGCGAAAGGGGTTGAGATGGAGAAAGAGAGAGAAAAAGAAAGAATGTGAATGAAAGAGAGAGAAAGAGAATGAGAGAAGGATTTGTCCCTAAAGCGGTTTATTATTGTTATTCTTTCATTATATAACATTTCAGAGTTGGAGCAGTTTGAGGTGATGACAATTGTGTCACCACAGAGGTAAAAAGAAAAAGAAGAGTGAAGGTGAAGTTCACCAGAGATGAGTAAATTAAAGATTGTTTACATTACCCAGAATTATGGCTAAGCTATGGAGAATGAGAAAGATAGTATCACAGGTGCTCAAACCTGTATTGGATGAGGGCTGTGGAGGAAAGACTCTGACCCAGCAAAGCTATTTTTTTATGCATGAAGTCAACATAAATAAAACACAGTTAACATAAATAAAACACAGTTCATCCTTTGGGGAAAACAGAATGAAAGGGAAACAGCAAAACAAAAGTTATTAGCTAAAGAAGAAAAATAGTGAGTTTTTACTAAGTGCCATTTTCCTATATTTTCTAAAATGAATATTTTCATATCCTAAAAATAAAAAAACAGTAAACATGAAAGAAAAAGAAAATACTTGAAAAACAAAGTAAAATATGAAACATTGATATATAGTTACTTCATATAGCCCATGAACTGGAACTCAAATTATTTGGAATTATGTGAAAAATTTGATATCAATTATTTTATCAGAATTGATATTATAAATGACTTTCAATCTAAAAATTAAGAATGTAGAAAACAAAATAATATAAGGTACTGAGAAGAAAAATGTCATATTTCTGAGAGACTAAACATTATAAAATGATCTCAAACTACCTACTGACCATAAAACTAAGATTTTATGATTATTGTGGGGGGGGGGCAGCATTGTTCACTAGCACAAAATCCACTGTTTAAAGATAAAATTTCACAAGAAATTCATTGACTTCTGATAGAGTTATACCATTTATTCATAACATTCATCTTCTGTGAAATTCTAATGATCAACCCAATAATCTTAATTAAATAGCTTAACAAGAAGCCCTCCACTGACGTCCTTCAATTCTACTATATTTACCATTTATTGTTCCCTCCCCAAAAATCCATCTAGTGTAAGAACAATGACCATGTGGCTAAAAGATTAAGGGAAATTTTTCTAATTATAATTATCCATATAGCATGGACATGTCACAATGAGTCAAAAGAAATTATGGATATGTATTCTCTGTCTTCTCTGCTTTTCAACACAGAATCATCAATTCCTTGCACTACAAATTAGATGATGCAGAGTGAAGATTTGAGTTCTTTGTAATCAAGCCCAAAAACATTCAGAGATATTGATTATTTAATGGCAAAATTATTTATATCATATTCTGAGGATTTTAGGAATGCTTCTATATCCCATAGTATTTTGTAATAATATTTTGCATATGACTTTATGTCCCATAGTTTTCTGTATAAAATCAATAATCAGTAAGGATATATTTCATATTTTATTTTTCTCTAAAAATTTCCCCCAAATTGTCAATTCCCCCAAATTATAACAACACTCTTGGAAGTACTACTATGAACAAGAAACATGGCTCCTTCACAGAAGAGCTTTCAAAATTCTCCCTTGCAAAGTGGAACATGAAAGCTTTTGGGTAAGATATTTTGGAATTGATGTCAAAAGTACACTTACCCTTAGACTCCCTCAACCAGAGGACTGTGTTGTCTAAATCACTGAGATATTCTCCAAGGAACTGGAGCCTATACCCCAATTTACTCTAAAGCAAGAAATATACTTAGATCAAATGATTTTGATCTAAAATCAAGAGAGAAATATAAAGAAGTTCAGCAAGTATTTATATATTATCTTGAATCAGTTATACATATTAAGAGGGATTAAAAGACGCTGTGAAAATTGTGTGGAGAATGCAATCAATGAATAAACATGGTAACTATTTATTTAAATTGCATGAAGCCATTGGTACCTTCAATGATTAAAAGAGGACATCTTTGATTTTCTTTTTATAAATGTAGTCCCTGACCACAAATTTCTTAAACTCAAATGAGATAAACCCCAATGTGACATCAGTAATTATATTTAGTACTTAGAATATTTTCATAACTTGGCCTAGAATATAATTTACCAACAGAAGACTGCTCATAGTATCAGTAAAGAAACCCTAGTAATCATAACTCACCATAAAGCATTTTTTTAGAGGCAATACCATCTACTGTTATAAATAGGAATTTACCAGGTATAATAGTAGATGTCTAATTAATACAACCAAATATATTTGTTAGAAGAAATTTTACTTCTAGAGAATGAATTAACTTGTAAGCAACCTCTCTAAAAATACTTTGATATTTTATTTCACAATTATTTGCATCACACTGATTTCCAGATATTATTATTTGTGATAATAAGTCTAAATTTACCTTATTTTCAGAAGCTCGTATAATATGCATCTTGTTCTTCTTGACCCTCATGAAAGCCAAGTGGACAAGATAATGAGATAGACTGACATTGTTCTGAAATTGAAACAGCAGCATCTGGATTTGCCAAATTTCTCAGAATTGAAGTACTCTAAAAGATAAGAATTGAGTCCTTCCCTCAACCATACCATCTAAATTTAATGTAGTAACTTCAAACCAAATGACATATTTCTAGTTGCAGCTTAATCTGCCTCATTTGCTCTTTACTTATGTACATCACACACTGGGATATCACATTTTTGTCTCTTAAAAGAATTATTGCAAGCCAAAATCTTCATTTAGTCTGACTAATAATAACCAGCAAGTATAAGTGGGTGACAGAGTATTCTCAGGATTGTCGACAATGAAGGGCCTGTCAGTGTGACATGACAACACAGCACAGTTAGATGCACCTTTTATGGAGTTAACTGAGCATGAAAATTCAATAATAATTCATAGGATTCATCCAAATGATGATATGGTAAAATAATTATTATTTCATGTCCAACACAACTGGTAATATGGATCACTCATTACATTTACCAAAATTATATAAACACATATTTTAAAATGGTACATAATTGGTGATAAAAGCTATATTAGCTAAGTATGGGGGGTGGTTTGTGCATGTCAAGGGCAATGTAGGTTTGTATTTTTTTATTCATGTGTTTATCTTTTAACCATAACTGAGGATATCAGCAAGAATTGTTTTGTTGGAATAAATAATTCACTAGAACCTCCCTCATCTCTTCCTTTGTCCTGATACATAACATTACACATAATCTTTATTGTGCAAAAATTTAAAAGAATACATATATAAATTTTGTAAGTAAAAGTTATTCTGCACTATTGGGATGTTACTTCCTAGGAAAAGAAAACTAAAAAGTAAATGTTAAAAATATGAGAACCAAACTGCATATGTTGCGAAGCAACAAATCAATAACAGTTATAATGAAATATGACGAGATATCATTGCTACACTAACTTCTAAACCAGAGTATATTTGGTCAGCTTTGTATTTTCCCTTAGCATATTACCCTATATAGTTAGTGCTTAATAAATGTTTCATTAATGCAGATTAATAATAGATATATCGGGTAGAGCTATGAAATTAGTAAATGAATAAAATTTGAGCCAATTGCTTTATTATCACATATTGTATTGTATCAGCAGACATATTTTTAAATAACTCTAAAGCATTACAGGAAATGATTTATCAGGAGTGTTATTTTCTCAAAGAGGTAATTAGGTAAAGAGCTAGTGTCAGTGTGTAGTATGGAAATAATCCTTGAAGGAAGGGCAGTATGGATTGAGAGTGAATAATTTGCAAGTTGGTGTTTAGGAAAGTTCTCAGAAATATTCTGAGAAAATGTCATTTTGAATTATGGAAAACTAAGACCTCTTAAATCTCTGCCTCAGAGATAAGAGACTGTATCAGGAACTCTAATATCCCAAGGTTTCAAAATCTCTCTTTCCATTATGCACCATAATGGAAAAAATGATAAGCTTAAAGTATATGTAATTATGACTGTCCTTAATCCAATTTTAGGGGGAAAAAGTAAACTTATTCATAGCATGAAGTAATTTATACACCTTGATTCTTTTGCTTCATAGAATTTCAGAAATGGAAGTGTTATTTAAAATTAGAGCCCTCATATTAACTTTAGTACAAAAAGTTAAGATCACTGTTGACAGAATTGCCAAAGGGCATGAGGTGTTTCCATCTAACTTCAGGCTTGCCCTGACATTCAAAAGAAGTTTCTTAGCTAAAAGAGATATTGGGTGTTCAAAAATTAGTCTTAATGGTAGTTAAGGAAAAAGGAAAGATAAACCCACTTAAGATAGTTTCCCTACTTTGTGAACCTCTCTTTTCTGATTATGGTTTTTATAGAAATACTTGCCCTTCTAGATCCCCTTGCAGTTTTTGATGTATTTCTTTACCACCAAAGACAATGATTTTCTATCGCTTTTGCAGATAAAAAGTCACAGATCATTTCTGTTAGATGAACCTCTAAACAGTTTTGAAAAAAAAGTCATATTCATCTAAAGACAAGAAAAGAACAACATTACTGATTCAGCGTGATAGCTATTTCTAAGGCAGAATTAAAATAGCATAATTTCAGCAATTTATTTTTTTACACTAATACTACAGTTCATTATTTTATACATTGAGGCACTTTAGAACCTCTCCTATGCTTTTAATCTATCACTTACTAGTTGGCAATTACTACTTCATCTTCGGTCTTTATATGCTTAAGAATTTGAACTCGTAAAACAACATTGTTCTTATAATTGTGTAAAAACCACAGGAAAAGTAAAATTCTCTGTCTTTATCGAACCCCACTTGAGAACATTTTTACATTCATTTTACGTATTATACTCTAACATGTTTTAAAATTAAGGTAGAATTGTATGCTTTCTTTGGAAAAGAGGGAGAAATCAAGAAATCATTTTCACTGGACTAAATGGTGAAAATACACTAAAAAGTTTTCAAAAAAATTGAGGCAACTCCTCATTTTGCAAAATGTAATTTAAAAAGTGCCTGAACTAGATAGCCAATAGACATATGAAAGGATGCTCAAGATCACTAATCATCAGAGAAATGCAAATTAAAACCACAATGCCCTCATAAACTATTGGTGGGATTGCAAATTAGTACAGCCACTATGGAAAACAATTAAAAATGAATCTACCTTTTGACCCAGCAATTACACTTTTGGGTATTTATCCAAAAAAACTCAAAACAATAATTCATAAGGATCTATGCATCTCTATGTTCATGGCAGCACTATTCACAATAGCCAAGATATGGAAGCAACCTAAGTGCTCATCAACAGACTATTGAATAAAGAAGTTACGGTTCATACATACAATGAAATATTACTTAGCCATTAAAAAAATGAAATCCTACCATTTGTAACAACATGGATGAACCTAGAGGTTATCATGCTGAGAGAAATAAGTCAAACAGCAAAAGATAAACACCATATGATTTTAGTTATACGTGGAATTTAAAGAACAAAAAGAACAAACTAATTGAAAACAGACTCGCAAATGTAGAGGACAATCCGGTGACAGCCAGAGGGCAGAGGGGTTGGGGAGGACTGGAATAAAGCAATGAAGAGTTAAAGAAGTACAAATTAGTAGTTGATAGACGGTCACGGGGATGGGGAGCACGGCATAGAGAATGCAGACAGCAGTAAGGTACTGGCTATGTGTAGAGCCAGAGGGAAGATAGAGTAATCAGGGAGGTCATTTCATAAACTATATAAATGTCTAACCAATGTACTATATACCTGGAACTAATAATTTTTTTTTTTAAAAAGTGCCTGAACTAAAGCTAATGCCACCAGGGGTCCATGCCCAGATAGAATGGAGGAATGTTACACCATAAATTAACTGGGGCATCCAAGGGGCCAATTCATGTGAGAAGAATCAAAGGTCATGACAAAAAGTGGAAGTGATGTCACTTTGAAAAGCCATCGAATTGTGTTTAGGTCAGTGTTAAGCTGAGTCCTATGAGGAGTCCCTATAAGCCACATAAGTGGACAGTTCAAACAAAGCTTATAGAAGGAAAGAGAAAGCCCAAAAGTTACAAGAGAATACACAATGAAATAAGTATCAATGTGTAAGAATTAATGACAAATTAAAGAGTACTGAATGCTGAAAATGTTGAAGTAGGAGCCTCAGAAATCATCACAAAAACCAACTAGTCATCAGTAAAAGTGGAGTTTTTGTAAGACATATCTAATTAATGCTCCTTTCGACTGGTCACTTACACACTTCTCTTCACATCAAGACACAGTTTTAAAAGCATCAAGATCCACTAGAAAAATCTCATACAGAGTAGATATATTAAAATCATGTTAAGATTATGTAGGCAGAGCATACTGCCTGAAAGAACAAATTTGATACATATAATTAACTAATTTTTTAATATAATTTTCAAAAGATTATATTTCTTTTTAATACTATGGAATTTTGCCTAAAATTTTGAAAAATTCAACATTTTTCTATGTAACAGTCAACAAATATTTGTTTCTCTTTAATCGACTTTGTTAAAGTTTAGAAAATATTCAAATAAATCAGACACAATCATGCCTTCATTTATCTTACTAACAAGTAGAAGATAATTTAAACAAATATTAACACAAGTAATTATTACATTACAGGTATAATCAATGATATTATCAAAGAAAAAGCAGAGTCTACTTCACTTAGAATTATGAGCATGCAGTACATTATATGTAACCATATGCCCATTCTCATATTGTGAGTTTTTTAAAAAAAATAATTTCTTTAATAAATTCTGAGTTTCCAAATAATGATACTAGTAGACAGGTACACCACCCACTTTTTCCAAAGATGTTATGTTTCAAACAATAAACAATTTGAAGTTTGAGAAACATATTGAAAATCAGGAAAAAAATATAAGAAAATATAATTTGCCCTTTGTTTCCCCAATAAAAAAGAATAACATTATTCATATACTTCATGGTAGTTAGGGTAGTGGAAAACATATGTTGGCATTTTTTCATTCAGAGAAAGTTTTTAGAATATGGTCTTTACTTTGTGGTTTATTATCTTTATTTGAAATGAAATATAGAAAGGTCCAACAATAATCAGGCAGCTTGCCATTGAGCCCGTAGCATTTAAAGAACCACAAAGGAAGAATGAATCATTCCCATACACCCTTAAACCAGTTTCATATCTACCAATGATTTTTATAGCACTTGGGATTTGTTAATAGCTCATTAAGATGATTTCAACATTCGAACTTCCCATTTACAATTGTTTATATTTTACTGCCCCAAAATGATCAGTTAGCCCAGCCAAATCTTAATTCACATCCTACCACAAAGTATCTCCATTTCCACTAACTTTTGCAGGTTTTCATTATTGTAAGTGATTGTTGCATTAACAGGTCCAATTTTCATCTTTATCTTTCCTGATTTATTCAATAAAGACACGTAGCTAAGGCGGTAAATTTGGCAAGAGCGCTGTCTTCTAGGATCTGGACAACAAGGAAAGATCCCAGGGATATGTTACATTACACACAAGACCATGAAGGGCCCTGGCCATCCCTTGTCTGAAATCAGATAGGAAAATTAATACCAAAGGCAATAGGGTTGTATTTCAAATGAAATGATTTCAAGTCATGCTAATGTCTGGCATCAATTTGAAATTCCTTAAATGAAACCACATGATTTCAGTTTTAAACAAGGTCTACCACTTTTAATGATACAAAAGAAACCTTTGATTGAAGTGCCATGAGACAATTTAGTGAAAAGTCTTACAGCATTATTTTTTTTTCTAAAACTAAGACTTAGAAAGTAATTAATGATAATCAAGTGTGGATGCTATTAATCACCTGTGTATTAATTCCGTAATAAAATAAGTTTTTTTCTTACATTGATAGTCATAGGAAGGCCTCAGTAAGAATGGAAAGCCTAGAAACAAATTTCATGTGAGGCTTATCCCTCTAATGTGCAAAGGAAGAAAACAAATAAATATATGTAGATATATGAAATTGGCATTTATTGTATACAGTATCTAGGTCACACATTACTTTTAATAATAATATCACCTTGGTTTTATATAGTAATATGCCTCCACAGAGCCAGAAAGTCTCCATTATATTAAGGAATAAATTATTACCAATATTAGCAATCATGTTTATAAATGAAGATTTTAATGCACAAAAAATACATAATTTATCCAAGGTCACACATTTCATCAACATTAAAGTCAGATAAAAATCAAAGTTTGCTGATTTATAATCAAATATTCTATTCATTTGATTAAGAGTTCTTAATCTGGAGCCAAGAGCTTCAGGGACTTTTGAACATCTTGAAATTAACTACAAAATGTCATCTATATGTATACTTTTTTCTCCCCTGTGGAGAGGATCAGATTATCAAAAAGGGTCATGACATAAAACATATTAAATACTACCTTATTTGACTAACTCAGTTCTGCACTGGATTTCTCTAAATAGGGATCACATTCATTTCCATAATAAATTTAAAGTTCAGCCAAAGATTCTAAATGGGATGCTAGTAGTTGGAATACATTAATGTAGCTTAGTAAATAACTTTGCAGAGAACATTTTAGATGATGGGGGATTTGAATCTCTAGTTAGCTTTCATATGCCTTGTCATTTATTCTTATTACATCACAGAATTCGCATAGGCAAATGCTATACTTAAACAGATAAATGTATTTTAATTATTTCCCGGTTT
>NW_006436808.1:1123117-1142230 GCF_000325575.1 Pteropus alecto | reverse complement strand
TCAGCAGGAGGTAATATCAGATCAGCTGGTTTTTACTTATGAGAACACAACTGAACTTGCTCTTTCTTATTTTACCTTTTGGAAATTTTGCACCCATGCATGTGCATGCATATACACAGATATTCTAATTTAGAGCATAATAAAGCATTATATTCATTTTATCTAGTTTAAATTGAATATATTTACTATTGCTCCATTGGAAATAAAAAGCTCCAGCCTTTATCTGAAATTTTGATACTCCTTTAAATGGGGCTGTACCAATACAATGCATTCAAAGTGAGAGCTTTGACTGAGTCAGCTCAATAAAACAGCCTGTTCGATGATGTCTCCACAGACTTAATCAAATCTTAAATAAACTAAAAAGCTTCTGCACAGCAAAGAAATCATCAAGACAAAGAGACCCAACTGAATGGGAGAAAATATTTGCAAGCAACGCCTCTGATAAGGGGCTAATATCGAAAAATATGCAGAAAACTCATATAACTCAACAACAACAACAAAACACAAATAGTCCAATTAAAAAATAGGCAGAGAACCTGAACAGACACTTCTCCCAGGAAGACATACAAATGGCCAACAGACATATGAAAAGATAGTCAACTTCACTAACTATTAGGGAAATGCAAATCAAAACCACATTGAGATACCACCTCACACCTATTAGAAGGGCAACAAATGAGCAAGACAAACAAATAGAAACTCATGAACATAGGACAAATAAAAAGTGTAAGAGAGGTTGTGGGGGAAAAGGAATCTCACCATACACTGCTGGTGGGACTGCAAATTGGTACAGCCACTATAGAAAACAGTATGGCGTTTCCTCAAAAATTTAAGAATAGAATTACCATATGATCTAGCAATCCTTTTTCTGGATATTTACCAAAAATATTGAAAACATTTATCTGTAAAGATATATGCACCCTGACGTTCATAGTAGCATCGTTCACAGTGGCTAAGACATGGAAACAACCGAAGTACCCTTTGATAGATGATTGGATGAAGAAGATGTGGTACATATATACAATGGATTATTACTCAGCCATGAGAAAAGATGAGATACTGTCATTTGCAACAATATGGATGGATCTTGAGAATATCATGCTAAGCAAAATAAGTCAGACAAAAAACGCTGAGAACCATATGATTTCACTTATAGGAGGGATATAAAACTGAAAGCAACAAATGAACAAGACAAACAAATAGAGACTCATGAACATGGACAACAGTTTAGTGGTTACCAAAGGGAAAGGTGGGAGGAAGGGAGGTAGATAAGGGTAAAGGGGGTCAGATATATGGTGATGGAAGGAAATTTAACATTTAGTGGTGAACGTACAATGCAATATACATATAACCCATTATTGAGTTGTACACTTGAAACCTATATAATTTTATTAACCAATGTCACCCCAATAAATTTAGTTTAATAAAGTCTTTTAGGTTCATTATAAATGGTATGAAAGACTTGCCATGTTATTCAAAGCAAGAAAGTCACCAGCACTCAGTTGTACTTGATCTGGCCTAGGAATCACATTTCAGACCTTCCAAGGACTTTTCAGACTTTGACATAATCTCAAGACTAACAAATTCACAAGTCAACAGCCTGGAATCTATGTGGTCCCCACATTAGCTGTATGTCAGAGATCTCTAATGTTTCTTCTCAAAAGATAGAAAGAGTTTTGATGGCCATCATCAGGAGGCTTGTCCAGGTTTTCAGGGGCAAGGTAGAGTAAGTCTCTACTTACATATATGCAGCTTATCCACTGAGATGTCTGTCCCCAGCTCATGACTAAGACAAAACATTCCCAGACATGCACAGGTACTTGGCACAGACATTGACTTGCAGTTGACAGAGAAGGTTATTTCCTTCCACCTAAAATAGTATGAGTCAGTTTTGTCCCTGTTTTTGTCTCAGTTTTGAAGGTTTATAAAAATGTAAACAATCACCTCAATCTCTTTTTCTTGAGTAGTGGGGTGGGAAGAGGTAGTTATTAGCTTAAACAAAAAGTTGAAATTCAATTTCAAATCAATCCACTAGTATAAAGATGATTAAGGTAAGGCTTTTTCTTTGAGTCATAAGCCATGTTAGTTCTGCTCCGAAAGTTTCTCTGCTCTGATGAAAAGAAAGCTTGGGGCCAACTGTCTATTTCTAAGAATATACCCCATTTGGATTGCTGAAATCTATTACCGACTGAGAACCATGCAGGCCAATATTTCCTGAGTTTGAGATCAATGGCTGAAACATAGACATCAATAGAATAAGGATTGCTAATTTCTATGATTAATGTCAAGGGTAGGGAAAAAATAAAAAGAGTAATGATAAACCAGAGGTTTACCTGTCGTTTGATCAAGGGATGCTTCGGACAAAAGAAAGGAAGAAAAGAAACACAGAATAGAGTCAGAGAAACTGTTTATTGATCAAGCCAACTAAAAAGAGGCTCCAGAAGTGGAAGTGTTTAGTGTTGTACTCTTGACAGCTGGACTTTCTCTGTTACATCTTTATTTCAGAGATGACAAAATGGGTTTCTTTGGTTAAAGATAGCCTCCCTAGAACTAAAAAGACAAATATGTCTACTTTTGTGCAGGTGCTTGCAGAAAACTCTCCTTCAAAAATGGGAATATTTTATTTACAAAGCAAGTAGTCCCAGAGAGATAAAAAGCTACTAAACAAATACATGTGTCTCTTGTTACAGATGACTTCATCAGGTCAGCTAGTCTAATATGGCAGGTGTGTTTGAACAATTAGAGTCAGACTGAATATTTAAACGACTCCTTTGCTATAATTAAGCTCAATACTGAAAGGCAATACAATTTTTATTCTAGTTAATGATCACACTCTTTACTACATTTCTTACCTTTATATTTGTAAAACCTCTGCTTCATCAAAGATGTGCATTTTTTGTCTCCTAAAGACATCTGGAGAGTTTGTGACCCAATTCTTTATGTCATTCCTCATTTATGAAATGCCCTTCATCATTTCTCTGTTAATTCAATTCTTCTCATCCCTATTTCTAAGTGAAGCCTTTTCAGAATGCGTCAACCCTCTCTGATTTCTTCCTTGCATCTCACATCTTTATAAATTTACTAATTTCCTCCTGCATTGTTGTGGGAAAATTACTATATTGGAGTCAGGTGACTGTGTTTCCAGACTATAATTTGCTACATAGTATATCTTTCTATTTAGCAAGGCACTTAACCTCTTCAATCCTTACTCTGTTAGTAAAATTAAAGGCAAAATACTTTCTTTCCTATACTAGAGCTGTTAAAAGTTGAAATAAATAAAATGTATTGTCATCATCATCATCAATATAACATTTTTGGTATTTAAGTAATTTTCTGTTTGGATTATTAGTATTTTTGGAATAACATTCTGTGCTTCCTCAACAGCTTTTTCAGTCTATCCTTGCATTTATAGGAATATAAGATACTTTTATATCTCTCTTTCAATAAACTAAAAGCTCCCAAAGCTAAACCTGCATTGCATTTACCCTCGATCCTCTGGTACTTAGCACTGGACAAAGACTATATTTCCAAACAAATTACTGTATGCATCCTCATCACATGACATAATGCCTTTTTTTGTGTGTGATTAAATGAGAAATCATTCATTTTTCCGATTTATTTTACAATTTGCTCAGATTAGTTCAAGTGGAATTGAATTGGCTATAAATATATATTTTAAACTTTAGAGCGACCACAAAAAAAAAGTAAAAAGAGAAGTGTAATTCATATGCTGAAAACAGTGAGAAAGTTGAATCTTATACAATGTTCAATTAAAATCATAAAGCAAAAAAAAAAAAAAAAAGAAGAAGACAAATATAAAAACAAAGAACAAGGGCGACAAAGAGAAAACAGAAAAAATATGGCCCATGTAAATACAATATATTGATAATCAGTTTAAATGTGACAGTTAAACACATTAATAAAGAGATGGACTGTCAGAGTGAACAAAATAATGAGATGGCATCTCTTTATTTGGATTTTGGATTTGTCAGAAATTTCAGCTTTCTTTTGATTAATGTTTACAAATATGGTATATCTTTTTTCATCCTTTTACTCTGAATCTATATGTGTTTTTATATTTAAAGTTGGTTTCTTGTAGACAACATACAAAATCCAAACAAGGAAAATTATCAAGAATAAGGATTTTTACAAAATGATGAAGGGGTCAATTCTCTAAAACAATAATCCTTAATGTGTATATACTAACAACAGAGCATTAAATTATGTGAGAAAAAAATTAAAAGAACTGCATGAAAAAAGAGATGAATCCACTATTATACCTGGAGACTTCAACACTGCTCTATCAGTAACTGACAGAGCCAGGAGACAGAAAAATAGTAAGGACATAGTTGAACTCAATAGCACCATCAATCAACTGTATACAATTGACATTTACAGAATACTTCACCTAACAACAGCAGAATACACATTCTTCCAAGCTCACATGGAACACTCATCAAAATAGGCTACATTCAGGGCCATAAATATATCTTAAATTTTTTTAAAAGAATAGAAATCATACAATATCTGCCCTTAGACCAGAGTAGAATTAAACTAGAAATCAACAACAGAAAAATAGCTGGAAAATTCCAAAATACATAGAGATTAAACAACACACTTTTTCTTTCTCATCAATTACAATTGACAGGCAATATTATTTTATATTAGTTTCAGATATACTGCATAATGGTTAGACATTTATATAATTTAAAAGTAATCCTCCATGATTAGTCTAGTATCCACCTGGCACTATATATTTATTACATTATTGACTATATTTCCTATGCTATACTTCACTTCTCTGTGACTATTTTGTAACTACCAATTTGTACCTCTTAATCCCTTCATCCTTTTCACCCATTCCCCCAAGTCCCCTCCCATCTGGCAACTATCAGTTTGTTCTCTGTATCTGAGTCTGCTTTTTTTAAAATAACACATTTTTATATGACAATGAGTCAAAACATAAATATCAAGAGAAAAGAAAAACTGAACTATATGAAAATGAAACATAAATTATCAAAATTTGTGGAATGCATCACAAGCAGTGTGCAAAGGAAAATTTGTAGCATTGAATATATATATGCTAAAAAAGAATATATATATGCTAGAAAAGAAGAAAATCTAAAATCAATAATATAAGCTTCCATCTTAAGTAAAAAAGAGAAAATTAAACCCAAAGTAAGAAGAAAAGAAATAAAAATTAGAGCAGAAATCAATGAAATTGAAAACAGAATTTATTAGGAAAAAATTAACTAAACCAAAAGCTGATTTTTTAAAAACAATAAAATTGAAGAAAAGTTAGCTAGACTAAGAGAAAAAGAGAGAAAACACAACCTTCTATAACAGATAATCAGTACTAATCTCATGTACAATAAATGGATAATAAAGGAATGAACAACTCATTGTCCACAAATTTGATAACTTAGATAAGATGGATCAATTCTTTTAAAGACAATCTACAAAACAACAAATAGAAATAGATTATATGAATAGATCTATGTTTATTAAAGAAATTGAATCAATTATTAATAACCAAAAAAAAAAAAAAAAGACAAAAAACAGGCCTAGATGGGTTCCAAACATTTAAGGAAGAAATTTTACTAATTCTCTGCAGTCTCTTCCAGAAAATAGAAATTGAGGGAATATTTCCTAACTCGTTCTAGAAGGCCAGCAATATTCTAATACCAAAACTGTACAAACATTACAAGAACAGAAAACAGCTTAACGAGAATAATTCTGGGCATGCAAGACTTGTTCAAATTTTGAAAATCAATTAATATAATCCATCGCATCTATAGGCTGAAGATAAAAATCATATGATGATGGCAAGACATGTGAAAAAGCATTTAACAAAATCTAACACTCATTTTTTATTTAAAAAACAAAACTGTCAGAAAACTGAGAATAGTAGAGATCTTCCTCAACTTGATAGAGAACATCTACAAAAAAACTGCAACTAGTATCATAAAGCAATAAAAAAAGAAAAGGAAATGAAAGTACACAGATTGAAAGGATGAAATAGGTAGAGCAAGGGATTTTTAGGGTGGTAATTCTACATGATACTTTAATCATATTATTACGCATTTGTCAAAACCAATAACCTATACAACACAAAAAGTGAAACTTAATGAAAACCATGGGCTTTAATTAATAATGTTTTATCTATTGGGTCATTAATTGATATACAAAGTTAATATACAAAAATCAGTTGCTTTCCTATATACCAATGAACAATTGGATTTTAAAATTAAAAACTATAGTGTTTTTATTTCAAATTATAGTATAGTAATATTTACATTAGCATTTCCAAAAATAAAATACTTATGTACAAATCTTACAAAATATACACAAGTTTGGATATGAGGAAAACTGTAAAATTCTGATGAAAGAAATCAAAAGAAGTAAATATATGGAGAGATATTCCAGGTACGTGGATATGAAGATTCAATACTGCTAAGATGTCAGGTCTTCCCCACTTGATCTATGGATACAACATAATCAAAACTGGAAATTTATTATGTATGATTTTAATTTCTGTAAATTTATTGAGATATTTTTATGGCTCAGAATATAGTGTATCTTGGTGAGTGTTTCATGTACACTTAAAATGAATGTGTATATTATTAATGTTTGAAATGTTCTTACAATGTCAATTAGGTCAGGTTGGTTGATTATTTATGTTGATAGTTATGTTAAGGTCTTCCATGTTCTCAATGATTTTTTTTCTATTTTATTGCTTATTAAAAGAGGAATTTTGAAGTCTTCTGGTACTAGTTTCTTTGATACTTCTATAACTGCTTATAACTGCTCCTGAGTCTCTGCTCTGGGAAGGTATGATTCTCTGTATCTGTCTGTCTGCCTCTCCAAATTTTAGGACAGCAATTAGTCTTATTATTTCAGTTCTCTGATGGAGTAAGGAAAAGTTGTTGGATTGCTTTTGCATGATTCAATTATGCAAATTTGCAACAAAGAAGTCATAACACAACTTTTATTTTCTATACCAACTTAAATATTGTCCATGAACTTTAACAAATTCTAGATATTGGCTCTCCTTTATATATTGATGATTTGTATTGGCAAGCCATTTGGGAAATTTTATAACTGTGTATGTCATATACTGCATTTATATAAGTAAAGACTTTCTCATTGTTTTTCAAAGTACTTGATTTGTTGTAGAGTTGTTTTGCTACATGCCACATATGTTGATGAACTAGCTATAATTGTGGATTTGTCTATTTTTTTTTCTTTTTTTTTTTAGTTTTATCAGTTTTTGATTTGTGAAGAAGCCCTCCTGTTAGGTAGAAGCTCACTTAATATTGTCATGTTTTCTTAGTTATTTGGCCACTTTGTCAGTATTGAATGTATTTTGTTATTCCTGGTAATATTCCTTATTGTGAATTATAGTTTGTATTATATTAATGTAACCACTACATTTTTCTTTTGATTAATCTTTGCATAGTACATCTTTTTGCATAGTACATACATTTATTTTGTATATGCTTTTATATTTAAAGTGGGTTTTTTTTTTTTAGAAATCTTATACTTGGGTCTTGTATTTTATGTAATTTGGTAAGTTCAGCCTCTTCTTTTATATATAAGCTCAGCCTCTGAATTGCATGGTTAAATAATTTATATTTATTGATATGGATGGATGCAAACCTACCATTTTTAAATTGTTTTCTATTGATTCTAATTGTCCTTTGTTCCTTTTATTGCCTTCTTTTTTATTAAATGTTTTTTATTATTCCATTTTATATCCACTCTAAACTCAGTATTTATACCCCTTTTAAGTCAATAGTTGCTACGGTTTGCAATATATATCAAATACAATCTTTCTTTATTTCTAGTAAAAGAAAAAAACAAAATTTCTAATTTCCCACTACAAATTTGAACTAAAGTTTTCACACTTTCATATGTTTTTCTTATTTTTGCTACCATGAGTGGAATTATTTGCCTCTATTATATGGCTTAAGTAGCAACAGCAACGATGATGATTAATTTACTAAAAAACTAGCATTTATTGAAAATTTACTCTGCGCCAGATATTTTGCTAATTTACATGAATCATGTCATTTAATATACATAACTCTATAAAGTAAATACTATTATTATCTCCATCTGATAGCTCAGAAAATTGATGTACTGAGAAAGTGACTTACCCCAAATTACACATCCTTATGATATTTGAAATCAGCCAATCTAACTCCAGAGTTTGCAATCTTAATCAATATACTACAGTTGCTGGCACACAGCAAATTTAGTAAATGTTAAAATTTGTTAGTAATTTTAGCTTGTTTTCTAAAATTTCTCATGGAGGGGAGGAATTGTCTGCAAATGATGATCTGTTCATTTCCTCTTCTTCTCTAACTAGCTAATATTTTTGTTTCATATCTTATTGCATGTGCCAGTACCTCCAGAAAAATAAAAACAATAGTAAAAATAAATTTTTTATTCTTGATTTTAAAGTAAATGTTTCTATGTTTTTATTTTCAGTTTATCAGGATTTTTAACATTAACAAATGAGTGCATTTTATTGAATGTTTGATAAACTTTTATGATTTCTCCTATGTTTTTTAAATCTATTATAATCATATTGCATTATTATGAAAACCAAAAAAAAAAATCTAAAGAATAAAAATTATTCGGGACAAGTAAAATAAACATTGTCTAATTCAATGAAAAAATTTATATTTACCTATGAATATAATGCTATGTAATTTGAACATTCTTTTCAGTAGAGAATTTAATCAATAAAAATATTCAATAATTTTTTATTAAATACCTAAATGGGCTAGAGGATTTGCACAGTTCATAATGACTTAACATTATTTTCTATGTGTCAAGTGCCAAAAAAACAGAATTTTATCCTATATTCAAATGGTGGCATTATATTGCTACAATCTGTTCTAGAACCAAATCTAAAAGTTGATTGATAATTTTAGTGAAATACATTGATGGGGCCAGAATCTTATCAAACACATTTTAAATTCTTGTTTGTATTGCAGTGATATGGCATTACCGTGCGGCATCTAATCCATCTAAAGAGTTAAATGGTAGATTCTTAAAATATAGATATATCTGCAGGTGTCAGAAGCTCTATGGGTTAGGTAAGCTCAGGTACAACTTCTTACATAGCAAAGGAATCTCTAGATCTTATCTTTTAAATATCCATCAAAATGAGGAGACATTTTACATAGCACCAATAAAAATGAGAATGAGAATGATACTTAAAAATTAAGCAAATAATAACACCACTAAATTCTTTTTCCTTCAGGTGACAGGTGACTCAAGGAAGATCAAAAGAATTTAGCATGTGGACACATTTTAATATACTGACATTCTATAATTGTACCATATGCATATGTTCATCTTTCTATCAAGATTGATGGCTCCCTAAAGAGCATTCGTTGAGATATATCTATATCTCTCTATACATTATACACAGATATACCTATAAATACACATCATGCATTTTTTCCCTAATAACTATATGGTTGAAAATCAATGATAGAACCCCAAATATAAAACAGGGCTATGTATATAGATTCCAAACCAAATTTCTGGACAAATTTTCTAGTTATTCTCTAAGGTTATACTATCCAATATTGTAGCTACTAGCCAAAAATGGCCATTTAAATAATATTTAAATTAATTAAAATTAAATAAAATTTAAAATTCATTTCCTTATTTACACTAGCTCCATGTCAAGTGCTCATTAGCATGTATAACTAGTGGCTAACATACAGGACAGCACAGATATAGAATACTGCAAGTTCTTTTGGACAGCACTGCTCTAAGAATTAAACACAGCCCTCCTTCTTCTCAACAAGAAGAAATTCTACAAAAGTGTTACAATATTTCAAATTCTTCCTCACACAGCTTTACCATAAACATTCAGTCTTACTCCATATAGAGGACCTTCAGCCATTGGACAATGGATTTTTCACAATATTAGATGGGAAGTGCTAAAGCAATAATGCCCCTGAGCCACTTCTGAATAATGATTCCCAAAGGAATGTTTAATGATACTAAGGGGGAAATTTCATGGTGCTGAAAAGATGAAGGATCAGTTTTTTTGCTTGAGTCTTAAATAAGCAGCAACTCTTCACATGAAAAAGGATGCAAAACTCCACACAATCACTAGAACAACAAAAACACATACTGAGCAGAAATAAAGCAGTTGACAAAAAGAACAAGAGCTGAAACATCACTCAACTCTAGTCAGCATATGCAGAGCTTATTGGAGAGCAGCAAAACCATGCATAAAGATAAATTAATTGAGACTCATTAGATGAAAACAAGACTTTTAACAAGTACATAGCAATATATACATATATACATCCATATATACATACAATTTAGTAATAGAGCCTTAAAGAAAGAACTGGTCACAGAAAAACAGATGGCATCTCTTGAAACAAACAAGACAGAGAATACAATAAAAATATCTATCAGTATTTTTTAGCTACATGGGTTCATGTTTATCACCTTTTTCTTAAAAAACAAAGTCAGCAAGTTGATATTAGAAACAAATATGTATCTATTATACTTTTTATTTATAGGGAGATATAATATTTCTAAAGCTCTGATTTTATGGATTGGCTTCTGTAATTTTCAAAATACAGTAGTCCCTCCTTATCTGCAGTTTCATTTTTCATGGTTTCAGTTCTTTGCAGTCCACTATGGTCCAAAATATTAAGTGGAAAATTCCAGAAATAAACAACTCATAAGTTTTAAACTGCACACCATTTTGAGTAGCATGATGAAATCTCATGCTGTCCTGCTTGGTCCCGCCCAGGACGTGAATCATTCCTTTGTCTGCTGAATATGCTACCCACCTATTAGTTAATTAGTAGTCTTCTTGGTAATCAATCAACTGTCATGGCATCAAGGACTTGTGTTCAAGTGACCCTTATTTTATTTAATGATGGCCCCAAAGTTCAAGAGTAGTGAGGTTGGCAGTTTGGATATGCCTAAGAGAAGCCATAAAGTGTTGTCTTTAAATGAAAAAGTGAGTACAGTACAATAAGATATTTTGAGAGAGAGACCATATTCACATAACTTTTATTATAGTATATTATTATAATTATTTTATTATTAGTTATTGTTGTTAATTTCTTACTAATGTAGGGAGGAGTCAAGATAATTAAAATGTTAAGTAATACTCTGATTGGCCCCACAGCCAGGCCTGGAGGACACCTGCAGAACAAAGGAAGATTTCTGCTGGGATTGCTAACAACCCATTTCCCACATCTGAGAAGGGGAAACAGGAGCGACAGTCTTTAAGTGGCTGCTGTACACAAAAATCATTAATTCCCTATGGCTAAAACCAATGAGAACCTATGGATTAAAAGCTGGAAACTGCCAGCAGGCCTTGCAGGCTACTTACTCTTCCTCATCTTCTTCCTCATTGTATGTCCATATCTAAGGAAATAGGATCGAAGAATGATATAAAAACTGAATTCCCTGAACACTTAAGGTCCCTCTCACTCTCTGCCTCTGAGAGGAGACCACACTCTGTCTATGGATTGTTATCCCTTTTCTAATATACTTTCCTTTTTGACCCTAACTTTGTCATGTGTGTTGCATTCATTCCACATTCTCCGCCAAAGGACCCTCTTCTTTTCTCAGTGCAGAGCTTGGTCTCCACCCTACTCAGGGATATTTGCCCTGTCCTGCATCATTATGGTCCCTAATTTATAAATTTAAACTTCATCATGGGTATGTACGTTATGGAAAAAACATAAATGTAGGGTGTGGTAACCATCTGCAGCTTCAGGCATCTACTGGGAGTCTTGAAACATATCCTCTGTGGATAAAGGAGGACAATTGTACCTTTAAAAAAATCTTCAAATACTCCTTAGTTAAAGGATATCTAGTTATTACCATCTAAAAAAATACTGCATTGAATGCAATCTAGCATTCAATTACATCGACTACATAAATTTCTCTAGTGATCATGAAGACATCACCCAGTTTTTCTTTGTTTGAACTGGGAAGCAGATCAAACTTTCAGGAAAAGACTATAAATCTACTGAGATTTTTTTTTTAGCCACGATGAGAATTATGATTATACATAAGTTCTTTCTAAAGGTGAAAATCACTAAAATGTCTGTCAGATGATGTCATCTCTTATTATGCTCAAGAAAATGTTGAGATCTCCTAGCTTGTTACTTACATGTGACCAAAGCACAGTAGAATACAGCAGATAAAAGGAGAATAAAAACATCAAAGAAAGCAAGCCAAATTCACCTCCATTAGTTTAAAAGTCACTTAAAGCAGACATTTCTCATATATGATAATAGCAACACCAATCCCAATACAAAGTAACTTCAAAATATGAATAGGGTAATGACTTAAACATCAGATGCACAAATTTGTAAGAATTGTATGCACACTCAACTTTCAGACAGTCATCAAATAAACTCAAGAATGAGGTAGAGCGTCATTTCATGCCCTTTCAGGTAGGTAAGATTTAATATCAGTGCAAATTTTATTCCTTCATATTCACTATCTTTTGCAGCTGTATTCTTGGCACTAACTTGTTCCTCTTTCTGAGGTCAGCCAGTATGATTTAAAGCATAGCTCTCTTCTCATTCCCTACAGTAATTAGTCTGCCTTGCTTAAGAAAGTTGCTTGCCAAGGAGCATTTTAATTGGGCACTAGTTTCAATAACTAACTAAAAATCAAGGTTGGTGGCTCTGAAGTTTGGTGCCTGAAACACCCAGATGACCCAATATCATTGGATGTAGGTCTGTCTGACAATTTTTGTTTCTTCTAATGGCTATTGAATGAACTTAGTTCTCTATAATAAAAAGTATTATCAATTATCTTAGTCATTAAAGTCTAACATGTGACCAAAGCACAGTAGAATACAGCAGATAAAAGGAGAATAAAAACATCCAGTGTCCACACAAACCTCTGAGTAATTTTAAAAACCTACACGGTGATCTTAGTTACCTGCTCTGCCTAGTTTTTTAAAAAAAAAAAACACTGAAGCTATTTCACCAAAAGCTCACAAAAGTAAATGGGTCTTTATATGAATAAGCATAATTTATTAACAGTAGCAGTAACACCTTCAAAGAATTTATTCATGTATATTGTATCAGGTGCCCTACACTTGGAATATTTGATGTGCAATAATTATAATTGCAAAACTGTATCAATTTATAATCTAAGAAAATATACCTCATGCGCTGTTAATTAATAAAATGCAAATTTTTATTTGTCTACAATTAGCTGTACTCTAACATGGCACTTAGTACAAGATGGTTCCCTCTTTGAGGCCTTCCCACATTTAATACTTCAGAAGAGGCTGCAAACTGAGGCATTAGAGAATAGTGAGAAGATGCATTGACTTTGGTACTAATTAGAACTAGGTTTCAATTTTGCCTCTGACATTTAGTGACTGTGACACTGAGGAAGTTTCTTAACTCTGCTGAGCCCTTTTCCTGTTCTACAAAATGGTGCTATAAAATCCTACCGCATAGTTTGTAAAGAAAAAGGAGACCATATGTACATCATGACTAAAATAGACCATAGCCCCCAGTAAACAGTCCATATAGATTTGTCCTTGCTATTCTTTTACAGTACCAATAAACCATACACACACACACACACACACACACACACACACACGTACTCTTTTCCAAAAAGTCTGTCTGGCAACACCTTTGAATTCTTTTAGACACACAGAGGCACTCTGCTGACCTTCCTTGCACTGAGCAGTACACACAAGTGTGTTTAACAAATATTTGCAAAGAGCTGCTTGCATATTTAAATATGTATCTCCTTTTATGAAGTCAAAGGGGATTCTTCAGGTGAGCAAGATTTTTTTTTTAATTTAGAAGTTATCTTCTACAATCCTCATATTTCTATGCTTACATTTCAAATAAATAGTAGATTCTATAGTATGTACTAATATATTCTTTTAACATAGCCTTCTCACAGTTACCTAAATCTAGCAGATGTATTGTTTCGTAAAGATACAAAATACATGTGCAAACATGCATGCACATACGTATTCACTGATCAAACTTCCTAATAATTTTATATTTCATTTATGGTAGAATTTTTTTTCCATTTTTCTCATTTCTTATTATAGAGGGCTTGCAGTACGAGGCCAATTTCAATCTTTTAAATGCATTGAAATAACCATTTGTATTTTCTTAGCATTTTTTTAACATTAGGCAAATCCTCTCACGTCAGAACTTAGAACAGGAGAATCCTCCTATAATGCATTTGGAATAGTATCCCTTCACAGAATAAAATCAACATGAGCGCAAAGCTAATTTGTATCTGAGCCACCTCCTTTGCAAGCAAAATATGACTACAGAATGAGATAAGGAATGTTAGTTCTTTATCACTCATGTAACGACTCTCTTAATAATACAGAATGGCATGTTAGTTATTTCTAGTGATAATATTGGAAAATATGAGAAAAGTATTATATAGTCATTCTTCTGATAGATATTACAATAAGATCAGGGATAGACAAAAATTGAATCAATTGCACTTGGCCAAAAGAGAAATAAGAATGGTAAGAGACTTGGAAACAGGAGCAAAAAAATCCACAGTGCTGGAACAAGTTGAATTCTTGTCCACTTCTGGAGATTTTTATCAAGCTCTTATCGAAATCTATTTAAATTCCTCTTTCTTGCTCTCAAAGTCTTCTATCGAATGCTACCTCATCAAAAAGTGCCTCTACTAGCTATTCTTTCTTAACCAGCCCAGCACTAAAGCCGCAGAGCAAAGGTTCTCTCACTTCCTGGACCATCTCTTGTATCAACAATCCCAGAATTAAAGCAAAGGAAGTGGTCTCTGGTGTGAAAGGAAGGATTTCTAAGTGTGGGTAAAAAGCCTAGAGGACTTAGTAACCATCATTTCAAGAAATTCATTACGTGATGCTCCTAATTACACTGGGAGAAAATATTATGGTGAAGTAGATTACTTTTAGTGGAGACTAGGTATTTATTCTTCACAGTGATAGTGAAATTATTTAATAAGGCAAAACTGAAGCTACAGACCTATGTTCATTTTTATGTTTAAAAAAAAATGGGCTACTGGCTTGCTTGTTGGGTTTTAGGAATTCTGAAAGCATTATGTTACCTAGACAAATAGAAAGTCTTTGAGATCTTTCTGAATGGTGTTTTGAGTTTACAGCATTTAACATATGTTGCTATATTTTTATAATAATTTTTATTGTTTGTCTTTTTAACTGAACTTTGTAAATTAGGAGATAGTAAAAGAATGACATATTATCAAAAATAGTTCTGTGAATATAGCCCAGGGCTCTGAGAAATGGTCAGTTAAACTTCTTGTGGGGGTGGGGAGGAGAAACAAAGAAAGAGAATTAACCATATTATAAAAAAAATTTTAAAAAAAGGAAAAGGGAAAGAAAATAACCGTTACAAAGAAAGACCTACAACACAGTTTAGCCTGGAGAAAGCAAGGAGTCTATTTTGGCCAAAGACAGAAACGAAAAAGAATGGGAGGATTTTAGGATTTGTCTGGGCCTCTGTCTTCTATTGTTATGGCCCACTAGGAAGAAGCGTTGCTTTGTGATACAATATGGCTTAAATTTTCCCAGTGCCCCGACCCTTCCCCCAGTGGTGGTGGTGGTATTTCCTTCCCTTTTGATGTAGACAGTGCTGGGTTGAGAGGACACTGACATGGAGGAGCACAGGAACTGGAGGTCATTAAAGTGTGATCCCAAGACCAATGGCTTCAACTTCTCCAGTGAACTTGTCAGAAATGCCACTGAATCAGAAGCTCCAGGGTGGAGCCCAGCAGTGAAGCTTAGCAAGCCCTCCAGGTGATTTGATGCCTGCCAGAGTTTGAGCACCACTGTTCTAAACCACTCTGAGACATTCAGGACAAGGATCAAGAAAAGAGGTAAAATCAACAGCTCATGGCTATGTCAGCTACACTTTTTAGCTCTCGTCAAAATACAATATGGCACATAAAAACAAATGCACCATGAGTACTGACTTCTGGTATTCTTGAAAGTTATCTGAGCTTATCAAAGTAAACAAATATTTTAAAAGTTTGATAATTCAGTAACTATAAATCAGAGTTTGATGCGAAATACATAATGTTGTAGGATAGGTGTTGCATGTAAAAAATATACTTATTTTTTCTAAAATGCTTATAAATTGGGATTCTTTATATTGAAGCAAGACATAAAACTATATAACTGAGTTAGAAATATCTACTTGAACTCATAACTATGAGGTCTTGTGACACGTCATTATAATAACACATATCGTTTCTGTGGTAACCTTGCACACAATCGTCAAGGAATGAATGAACACGCATCATACCTTTGCACTGTATTCCGTTTGAAGGAGTACTGCTTTCAGTCATAAATGGAACCTTACCATGGGGCTAAACAAAAGAAATACAGACCTGGACCTTCTTGTGGACAAAGTAAAGATGCTTTCAAATGTAACCATCAAAGCATTCACCTCCAAGTCCACTTCAAAGCCCAGTCATGGTATATCCTCAAATGCTTAAATAAATAGATGATGTCCATTAGAGCACAATAAGTTAAAAAAGCTATAAATCCAGGATCTGTAGAAAAAGGGCATCGGTAATATAAAGTGTGTCCATGAGTTTCTATTTACGTTTACAGGAAAATGTTACATGTTTATCAATTTAAAGTATTTATTTTTTAAATCAGTATGTTCTAAACTACAATTGTAATCAACACCTGAATAACTCATCAAAATATAAAAAGGCCTATAGAAGATACATTCAGAATAACTGCCTTATTCTATTCACACTGCAATAACATAATGCCACACACAGTGACTTATAAACAACAGAAACATATTTCTCACAGTTTTGGAGCCTGAAAAGTTCAAGATCATGGCACTGTCAGATACAGTGTCAGTGAGAGCCCACTTCCTCATAGATGGTGTTTTCTCTCAGTGTCCTCACATGGTGCAAGGAGCAAGGGAGCTTTCTTAGACTCTTTTGTAAGAGCACTAATTCCATTCATAAGAGCTCAGCCCTGTGACCTAATCACCTCCCAAAGGCCCTATCTCCCAATACCAACACCTTGGGGTCAGGATTTCAACATATAAATTGACAGGGGAAGGGGGAAGGGAACATAAACATTCAGACCATAGCAATAATGCTTTAAGAAATCTGCTGTTTTATTTTGAGATGGAACAGTAGTTAAAGTATTGATAAGAATTGCAGTATATTGCATTTAAAATAGAAAAAATAGGCTAGGTAATATGTATATTACATATGTCTTGTAAGTGATTTTCTACATAAAAGGTAAAATTATGTAGTTATGTATGCCTGGGATTATTCTGTTTGTTATATTTTACTGGGGAATAGAACACTATCAAATCAATATAATTAGGCTAAAATATGACATGAGCAGGAGGCACATGTTTGGGGCTGAAAAGTACTTGGTCACACAGGTGTGATATAGAGGAAGAAAAAATATATTTGCATACTCACAACTAGTATAGAGAATGAGGAACTGCAGAGGTATTTTTAAAACATGTGCAGAACATAAGACTAAAGCCATATGGGAAAGCATTTGTAGATAAAAGCACACAAAACCAACAAGTTCTCAGTTATATTCTTCACCAGTTATATCTTCACCAAAACATATCATCTGCCTTACAACTGCTCTCTTCATTGCACTCATGCTCCTTTTTGATAGCAGAGCGGTTTGACCCCAAGAGTATGAGATAAAGGGAATCCAGGACTCTATCTATAGATTCATCATCTTATATTTGGATGGATATATATTCCTATCAGGATTTTTTTTTTTGACAAAAAAAAGGCATTTCTTAAAATGAAAGGCTAGTAATTCCAGGACTTCGCCTCCACTGAGAGGACCACTCATTTATAATGGATTACCTGAAAGGCTTTACTTGGCATTATTCTATTCTATTTCAAATGAATTAGAAAAACGATAAGACATGTTAAAGCAGTGGTCTCCCAAACAATTTAAAAATTTTTATCTAGATACATTAACATTATTAGGGACCAGAAAAATGTAGACTCATATCTTCCAGGAAACTTAGTAATTTCATAGACAGCAAGACCCAACAGGCACAACAGCATGCTGGTCTTTCAAGTTCTATTTGGCAAAGTTTTGAGATTGGAGATTGGCTAAAACAGGTCTACTCTATGGAACTTTTGGAGCCAGATATATTTGAGAATTTAGATAATTTTTCAGATATAAGAAAGTTTATCGCCCATTTTCTTTATAATATATAACTGCCCACAGATGGGTTTGAGGTCGCATCCTATAATCAAACACATTAACATTTCTGCAAAAATATATATAAAGGCACACTAAATTATATAAGTAGGAACTCTAATTAGCCTTATGGGACCTCAAGACAGGTTTTGCCTTCAAATAAAAAAAAAATACTCAGTTTTAGAGATTTTTGGAATTTGAAATGATAGCTAAGGATTGTTAACCTGAAAAACAAAAATTACTGTTCTTATTTACTATTATTGCTATTACTATTTTTCATACCACTATATTTACTGCTTATTATGTGGCAAATACTTAATAAATGGATTATTTGTTTATTTTTTAGTTTATAACCAACATCAATATTGTTATTTTAACAAACATTTAAGATTTTTGTCTCCTAAACCACTTGGCTAATTCTTTATAAGTGGCTTATTAAAAACTTTCTAAATCCTAACAATAGTATTTTAGATACATAATCAAAACCTAGTTTAAGAAATTAAGATTTAGACACCTGGTAAGGAACACATTCAAGATTCTATTCTATGAATGTTCAATACAATATATACATAACTTTCCACTATTTCTTTCTTCTCTTTTTTATTGAACACTATTTATTCAATGCCTACTATGTGTCAGGCATTTTTCTTGACACTGGTGAAATAGCAGGAAACAAAACAAATATTCTGCTCTCATAGAACCTATATTCTAATGAGAAGATAGACAAATAAAAATTTTTTTTTTTAAAAAACTGTAAAGTAGCATTAAAAATAATATGGGATAAGAAAATAATAAGTAATGATGTGGAAACACAGACTTATTTACTATTTAGTGATGAGTCAAAGGCACCCTACAGCTTTGGAGCCAAGACCTAAATGAATTAA
>NW_006436808.1:1108716-1123093 GCF_000325575.1 Pteropus alecto | reverse complement strand
TCAGGCAGAGGAGAAGGAAAATGCAAATGGCGTGAGGTGTACAACAGCCAGACAAAATACGAATATATTCCATGTGATGCCAGTGTATCCCTGTGTTTTGTCAATAAGCCTCTTGTAATACTTGGAACAGACTTATAAAGAAAGATATTTGATATTTAACTGAAATGCAAATTTATATAAATGTCCTATATTTTTTGTTTCTCAATGTGGCAAGCTTACCGAGGTAAAAATATGTTTGCACTATTACAGGGACATCAGGAAGGCTGAGCAAGGATGCCAAGGTGGCTAGAACAGAGTGATCTCCGGGAGAGAAGCTGAGGAAGAGATTTTTCAGTATGGTAGTCATGGGCCACATGGGGTTATGGAGTATTTGAAATGTAGCTAGTTAACGTTGAGATGTGCTATGATACAACCTGAATGTCAAAGACTTAATATGAAATCGAAGGTGAAATACCTCATTAATGATTTTTAACAATGAATACATGCTGAATTGATAACATTGAGAGTATATTAGGTGAAAAGTATATAATTAAAAGTAATTGCACTTCTTTTTATTTGTTAACATTTCTATTAAAAACTTCAAAGTTACCTATGTGTCTCACATTATATTAACTACGTATTAGTGCCAGTTGAGGAATGAAATGGCTAGGTAAGGAAGGAGACAATTTAGGGCCTCGAAGACCACAGGAAGGACTTTAGATTTTACCTGAGAGAACTGGAAAGGCATTGGAAGGTTTTAAGCAAAGGAGTCTGACATATTTTAAAAGAATCACTGGAATTGCTGTCTTCGGTCCCCTCCAATGAACCCCCAAGTAAGGTGACATAAACACAAATGCTTCTTCCAGGTGACTACTCTTAACAACCTGCAAGTTATTGTTTACCCTCTATCCTTATCTCCCAAGTCCCAACTTAAGTCATCACAGTGACTGAGATTTACCATCACAACTAATTTATGGCCTGTTGTTCTAAACCCTGCTTTCCAGAGTCACTGATTCAAAATTATTCTTGTAAAAGCCACCATGTGCCAGGCACTATTCTAAGTGCTAGGTATACAGCAGAAAAGAAGGGAAAAGAAAGAACAATGAAAATTATGCCTCGTGATGTTTATATTTTAGTGGAAACAGTCTATGAACAAAATAAAAAGGAAACCAAAAAATGAAAAAATAGATAGTATATTAAATTCAAAGTAGCAATAGTAAAAAAGAAAATAAATGACAGTTAAGGAGTGTTTGATTGGAGTGGGTTATTTTAATTTTAAATAGAATAATGACTTGGAAGGCCTCATATGAAAGAGGGAAGTGAAGGACCCATGTGGATACTGGGGGAAAGAAAGTTCCAGACATAGAAAACAGCTAGTGCACGGGCTCTGAGACTAGATTGTGCTTGATCTGCTGGAAGAACAGCAGGGAGAACAGGGTGTCTAGATGGACTGAGCAGATGGAATAGTAGGAAATAAAGTATGCTTTGACAAAACTACCTACTTTAAGGCTCCTGAAGTACAATTAGAAGCAATTGGCTTTTTGCAATTATGAAGTTCCTAGGAAAGCAAAAATAGTTCTGGATTCTACTCATGAATAGTCTACTAATATCCTAACCACAAGGCTGTCTTTATGCAACACACAACCTCTGTGGGTTCATTGAAGATGGTTTATTGCAATCTGAAGCAAGATAGAACTGTTGAACTGGATATGTTCCAAATTAATGTGGCCCTCATGATCCAGCTTTGCAGCTCCAGAATGTACCTAGTCTGCACCACAACAGGGATGTTGGGTGGGTGTCATCAGTGTCCATATCAGAACTTTTAAATGAGCACATCCCGAGCTGGCCTAGCCCTTTGGGTAGATAGGCAAAAAGCATACAGGGTTAGGATTGAGGGTATAGTTTTCCAGAGAAAGTTTCATATAAGAAGCAATGATTTGTAAGGGAAGTGAATCAGAGACAAATAGGGGATTTAAAAAAAAAAAATTATACTCATAAAACAAGACCAGGTTAATAAGAAAAAATAATTAGAAAATTGAGAAAATATTTATGCCATTGCCAAAATAGGAAATTTATTAAATAGGCTAATTAGCATAGGACTGCAGGATAAGTGGGACTAGGAATGTCAGGCGTGGAAAAGGAAGGGGAACAGGAAGGGAAAGCTAGACAAAGGCCCTCATGCAGGAATAGGGCGAGGAGGCCAAAGTGGCAGAAGTGTCCAGTAGCTATTTGTTCACAATCAAAAAGCCCAGAGGGAAACAGAGGACCCCTGTGGGTGCCCTAGGTAATCAGGGACTCTTTACTGTGTATTTGTATCCAACAGGCAGGTGGATGGAACAAGGAATAGGACAGACTATATAAAAGAAGCAATATTTGGGAGGAATAGAAGACTTGAGTGAAAGAAATATGAAAGTAAATAAGGTACATGCATTTGAACTGCACAGTGAAAAATTGGTATGTTGACCTATCAATAGTTATCCATTGGACACCCACTAGGACATACGCGTTGAGTTTGCCCCTGAGAAAGTGAGATTGCACCAATGCAGAATGGTGCAATAACTGATATCAGCATTTCTCAGATGGTTCTGGAGATGTTGTCCCTTTATATGTTTTCTGATAAAAAGGTCCAATGATCCAATACGTTACGAAAATATTGCAAACTATACCATTGCCTTAGAGATTCCTAATGCATGTTGCACATCGAGTTCTAAGGTAAGAAACCTGTAGAATCTTGTTTAATCCACAATTTCCCAAATATACTTAGATAAGGAATCCTTTCATTTGAGTAACACATGGTTATATGTATCAGAATTAATGAGCCATGGAGTCTGCCGCCGGGAACAGCCTTTGGTGAACTTGCTGAGCATAATGACTTGGCACGGCTAAGGGAGAAATGCCAGAGCGAACTTACTCTGTCCTTCCAGAATCCTCTTCACCTTAGCACACTCAGGGTTTTCATAAAGTATCAGTCCTGCCTAAGATGACAATCTTGAACTAGAACTCCTAAACAGAGCTTAAAACTGTGACGTGGTCCCGTTTAGTCTCTTGCCCACTTCTCAACCCTCTTCTCCGTAGCAGAGAGCCATCAATAGTCTCCATCAAAACAAAACAAAACAAAACAAAACAAAAAACGCTTCTCTCTCTCTTTTTCTCTCTCTCCTCTTGCATTTAAAATAATCTACATTATCTTCTTTTTCTCTTCTCACTGCCAAATTCTCCTTTATTAACCATTATCAAAACTTAATAAAAATTTAAATAACAAAATAAAGCTCACAATAAAATAGCCAAAGGAATATCATATTACCAAAAAAAAAAGTGCAAAATAAATTCTGTGACAAGTGGGATTATTGGCAGCAGGGGGTTCATAAAACACAGGAAATATTGGTCACAAAAAAATAAATAGAATAGAAATAGGGGTTCTGGAAAACCAGGATGCCACATTCTGAGCAGAGAAATGGGCCATCAGTATCCAAATCTTTTGTTCCTCCCCTATTAGAAATAACTTTTCCCCTATAACTTTAAGTAGCAAATTCTGTATTTAGCATGTGCACTTATATTTTCCATAAACATATTCATATCTGCCTATTTCATTACAGAATTTTTCTACATTAAATGTTCGAAGGACAGCATTATTCTCAGGTTTAGACACTTACATTAGCTAAGGAAATGTCAAAACAGAGGAGAAATTTTTCTCTTCTTGAGGCTTCTGAGGCAACAGAGGGACTGTTTTTGGCTCAGAGAAAACTACATGTTAAAAAATAAATAAATAAAGGAATCCTAATACAGGATTTTGATATGTTATGTCCTGCCTCTAACTGATCTGTGACAGTGACAAACTTTTTTTAACCTCCTTGGGTTTTGGTTTCCTCATGTGTAAAAAGGAGGCAGTGCTCTAAACTGGGGAATAGCAAACAGCAACCAATGGGCCAAATCCATACACCAACTGTTTTTATACATAACATTTCATTGGAGCACAGCCACACCCACTTGTTTATGTATTGCCTATGGCTGCTTTAATTCTACAATGGCAGAGTTGAATAGATTTGAGTAGTTAGGACAGAAACTGTATGGTCAATAGAGCCTAAAATATTTACACTCAGCCCTATACAGAAAAAGTTTCCTCAGTAAAGTTTCTGCTAGTTCTGACATCCCATATACTGATTATCACTCCCTCAAGAGGCTTAACTGCTGTCGTAGGAATACAGGTGTTAGGAACAAGGTAAATGGCCTGAGCAAGCCACCCCAATTTAAATATTTTATGCACCTTTGGTCGATTGCTTCTGCCACCCACAGCATTTTGACAATGAACCACACACCAAACTGCTGTAACTAATGCCAAGGAAACACATTTTGAAAACAAAGCATGCTTTCTGGTCTATGCCTTATGAAAATGTATGATGTGAATTGCTCTCAAATAAGGTGTGTGTTGTGCTGTGTCTCCAGCTTTGAATCCCAGAAACCACAACATTCCTCAACTCAGCCTCCTCCACAGAAGAGGGAAAGACTGCCTTGCCAACCAGATGAACAAACTTTGACATTTTATTTATTTTGCTTTCTGGAAACACTCACTCAAAGGGAAAAGGGTCCCCAAATTTTCTGCAGCTGCTGTCTGGATCATTTTTAAAAATATACCCAAGGAAGCTGCCTGGGTGGCCGTGGAGAATGGTTGAATCAACCTGAATTTCACATATTGGGCACTTGGAACATTTGCAGTGATCAGATTATCCATAGGGTCCTGACCATGTCTGGCAGCCCACTCACAATTGCCTACATGTTATTACGTAGGATTTGCTACAACACCAAAGGGATTTTCCTGGATGATGTTCTCCCCTTAACATTTTACCCAATACATTGAAAGACAAGCTACTATTCCTGCTTTGACATCAGAGAAGAATTCGTTTAGAAAAATGTCAAGAACATAAAAACTCAATCACCAAGTGATTGCAGACACTAAACCTCAGAGTCTCAAAGAGATTCTTGATTTCGCCTGAGAACGTTTTCTCATCGTGTGTATGTGTTTAGGGAGAGATGTACATGTTCTGTTAAACAGTGATATTCATAAATTACCAATTTTAAATAATTAATAATTGCACATAAAAAAGGGAGAAAATCAAGAGAAGTCAATTATACTGGAATTTTGTAGCAGTTTAATAGGAATATGCTACTGGTAGATGCTAAGAGATATAGTTAATTCTTTGTGACTTAAAGCCTCTCCCCATTCATTCTCTTGGTTCATAGAGGACATTAGACACTGGGATGTAGGAACTGAAATAGAGTTACTTCTTCTTATAAATACTACATCTCACCTATTTTTTTAAATGTTGGGATAAGAACCTGCAAGACAAGTAAGTATTTTGATTAAAAAAAAAAAACAAAAAAACAAAAACCTAGTTGCAGAAGTTTAGGAAAACTGCTCTCTCAGAGGAAAAGAAGAGAAGCAATGTGAGGGAGAATTCAGGAAAAGAAATCCCAAACCATCTCTCATCTCTGCTTCCCCGAGCAACTTTCCAAGAATCTGAAGCTGCTACTGTGGTGAAGTGAACAAGACAGGTTTTAGATTTTCTGCAGCATTAAAGTTCTTCACTTCCAATGCATGTACTTGGAAAGTGACATTGACTGAGTGTAATACCTAACTCCGTGTTAGGTATTACAAACACATTATTTTGTATAATTGACATAACGTCACAAAATTGGTGTCACTATATAATGATTATCCCTATTTTATGGGTGAAGGAATTTAGGTTCAAACCAAGGACACTGACAAAAATAACAGATTTCATAGTAGCAAAGAAGAGACTTGGACTTAACTCTGGTTCCAAAACCCTTGCTAGTGTCGCTATACTCTGTGTGGAGAAGCCCTCTTCCTTCAAAGCCAAGCTTTCAGAAGAAAAAGCTTCCCTTTCTCTTTCTCCATAGAAGATGAGAGAACCCTCTGATGTGAAGTGGACAGGCTCCAGAAGTATCCTTGGCACATGCCTTAAAACCCCAAAACTTTGACTTATAAGCTGCTGTGCCCTGGAAAGACTCAGCATGGTCAAGACCAGTTACAGAATTCATCACTTTATTGTGACTCCAGTCCACAGTGATTTCTTGGAAGTGTTACAATGTATCTTGCCAACTGACATGCAGAAGTGTATGTGATACTTCAATACAGGAGACTACACTACAGGGGTGTTGATTTGTCCAGTGTGCAGTTATGAAGCCCTGGCCATCCTAAAGAAGAAAGAGGGACCATCTCTTTGTTTTCATTCTCTACTCTCCCCACTTGGCAGTGTGTAACGTTTCACTGCTCTCAGGGGCAGAGCTGTCTCTCCTTTCTCTATCACAATACAGAGATGATGCTAAAGCTGTCTCAAATCTCAGCAAGTCAGACACATAGGACTCTAGGAGAATCTGAGATAGTAAGAAGTTCAAACACTATAGTCTTCAAAGAATTACTGCTTCACAGAATATGACACATGCACACACACATATGTGTAGGTGTATATATGTTGGTAAAGAATGCATTGGAATGTAGGCAGTTGAGAATTTGAGATTCTTTGGGAGGCTGGATGAAAAACTAAGAATGATTTACATCAGTTAGTTCTTCTAAAGTGCTTGAAAACAATTTCTTTTCAATGGTAGGTGAGAAATCCCACCCTTTTGATCTTGATTACACTCTTGTTCTCTTTGGAAAATTTTAAATAGAATGGACAAAAAGTCACTTGGTCTAAAGTGGCTCATCACAAAATTTAAACATGTGAGACCTGATTAATCAGATGTTATAGAAACTAAGGCATATCTGAGAAAGGATTTGTAAACAACCACTACTTCTCTGCTCCAAAATTAGTGTTTTAGAGCTTCTCTGATTACCATAATCTAGAGAAAATAAATTTCAAATAGATAATACAAGGATACCCATGAAAATGGTGACAGCAGTTATCTCTGTACAGGGGAACTGAGGGTCTTAAAACAAGATTGGAGGGAGACTTACTTTTATACTTTTGTGTCTGTTGTATTTTAAATCAGGTGCTTTGCTTATTCAAAATAACTGAAATAAAATTTCTAAATTAATATTCAGTGTCACTATTTTTATTTACTACCTCTGACAAGGAAGTCATTTGTTTTATATTTATTCTCCTCACATATTTGTCATGACTTTCAAAATTAAGGAGTCTCATCGCTACTTTTCTATCTGTAAGCCACGTCCATTTCTTTTGCTGCACCTGAAATGTTCTTCAGCACTTTTCACGTGATAATGCTCTGTGTCTATTTGAATATGGATCTCCAAGAGGGAATACCAAAGGAGGTTGGTTGAGTGTTGGTTTTGATGGCTGATAGCCTAGGTTAGAATTTTGACTCTGCCTCTTACTAATTTTATACCATTGGCCAAATCACAAAAAATTCCTAAAATTGTCAGTTTCCTCATTTCTGAAAAGAGGATGATGATGACGATGATGCTATCTTATTGAATTGTCAAAAATGTACATGACTCAATAAGTAATTATTATATGTAATGTTATCGTGCCTTTATGTTTACTACAATGTATAATTTTCACAGTTTAAATTCTTAAATCAAATCATGTTCATTTAAAAAATGCTTCTGACTGAAGCAAACAGGAAATAAGAAAAAGTAGCCTATGGACAGTGAAGGGAATTAGAAAAGATGGACAAATAGTAGTTGTCATCTAGAAATTGCGTTTGTTCTGCTGCCTCTGCCACAATCAAACAGAGAAGGGAGTAGAGTAAAAACTACTTAAGACCATCTATCTCCTTCTGCTTTGTTTTCTCTTGGATTGCATTCTTGATATGTTGCCAATCACAGTATTGAATCCAGGTTCTGTCATTTAGATGTGGTTTCACCCTGGGTTTTAGTCTTTTGGTTTTGATCTTTGGTTTCCAGTATTCCTAATTACTTGGAAGTAATTCTCAGCCCTGCCAAACCCGGCCTTCATCATTAACCACTTGCCTGTCTGGCAAGACCTGCTCCAGAGACGAAGTGAGTGGAAAAGCTTTCATGGTTGAAGTCAGTAAACTTTACTGAATGTCCAACACATGCTGATTGCTGTCCTAAGGCAATATGGGTATATGCCTGCTTATGTCCTAGACATAAAAGAAATAATAGATTTGGCTCCAGTACCCTGTAGTCTTGTATAAAGTCAAAATGAAATACAGAAAGGCAAACTCTAGAGTATACACTTTGTCTTGTGTGCAACATTGGGTTGAAACATACAATCTGGGCTACTTGCCTTTCTTCCTTCTCTCTTTTTCCTGTTTCTCAGCAAATGCGTTAGCCGTCATTTTTAATTTAAATGTTATTTTCTGGCAGGAAGCTCATCTGGCACGCATTTTTAACCAATTCTCAAACAAATAAATAAATAAGTAGGTCTGTCCCCAAACTCCTGTGTGGAGCTGACTGTGGGTGGTCATTCAGAGGTTAGACTCCAGGACAGGAAAAACCCTGCTCACACTTTTCAAAGTGCCAAGCAACCAATCAGCTAATTACACTCAGACGTTCTAATCTTCATGGCAGAGCAATTCAGCATTGCTGCATATAGAATATATTCCACACAGATCTGGGAAAGTGTAAAATGGCCACATAAAAGGAACAAAAGAAAATTTAAAAATACGCCAGCGATGAAGCATAATTTTACCTTTTGTCACAGATTCTGACCCTTATAACTACACCCACTTTAAAGGTTTAATAGTAACATTAAATGCAGTCCAAAATATGCAAACGTTTTATATCCTCCGATAGGAAGCAAAGGGACATCTTGTTTTGCTTGCTGAAACTTGGCTGTTAAACCCAGCAGTAAAATGTTCACAGGCAGACTGTGGAGGAAGAACACCTGAATCCTGGGGGAAATGCATCATTCATCACTTTTTTCTTTAAATATGCAGAAATATTTTTTCTATCGTCTTGTGCCTTTTTATAGGCTGTTAATGATGAGAGAACTTGATCAACTGCAGGCAGACTTTCACATTTAGAATGGATAAGAGGAAGGCAACAAATGCTAAACACGTGTCGTCCTCCAACAGCCAAGGAATGGCTTTTTATTACCTTTTATAAACTTTCAGATTGACATTGAGTTGGAAGAGAATTCACATTCACACAAGCATGCCTTATTTTGCACACTACTGCTACTAATAACAAACAGTGAATGGTTGGACTAATTCCTCCACTCCTTGTGGAAAAGATTAACTTTCCTGCCATTTGTTTTATATTTGCTGGAAACTGGGAACTTCTAAGGTCATCATGTACAATTTCCCAAATATTCAAAGCCAAGATTCCTATTAAGGAATTCAAGAGACTTATAGATATAAAATCCTCTGCCATGAGGGATGCTCTGAGAATGCTAGATTTAACACTTTGTAGTTAGTCACATGGCCCTATGGTTCCCAACTAAGCACCAAGACACCCGAGGCTGCTGATACAAACTCACATTGGTGCTGCAGGATATTTTAAATTTTGAAAGTAAAACCCAACCATCTAACGCAAGCTACTACAATTAAATTGTTTGGACCTAACTATTAAAAACAAAACAACAACAACAACAACAAAAACAGAATTGTTAGGTATTTCTTATGGGCTAAGGGTAGCATGAAAAAATTACTGTGACACTAAGGGTGTCAGGAATCCAGAAAGTTTGAAAACCTCTAACATAGTCTTATTTATATGAAACTCAAATTCAAGAACATGAACTTATACATGAGATCTGACACATTCTATATGCATATTGTAAAGAGTAGAAGGACCCTCACTTATGTAACATGAAGGAAAAAGTTTCAGAGCGGGGACTCAACTGCCTCTTGGCCTCTATACTATGCTGATTGCTGTTTCCACCATCCTAAGAGCGTCCCCTAGAGGGAATGAGTAAACAGTTTCCACTAAGGAGGAAACAGGGAACCTGAGCTTTGTGCTGTATGTTGTTCAGAAGTGGATGCTTTGAAAATAGAAGTGAGATGGCATCTGTTGCTTCTCATTTCATCCCTGTTCTCTAATGTAGCTCTAGAGTTGCTTAAGCACTTCCTTTGAAACAACTTGCTCTGGAAAGAATTGTGCAAGACCACAGATGCCAATAGTTTAATAAGGATGATGTTCGTGCAGCTTTTTGAAAGAAATGAGAAGATTAGCATGAGCTATTTAGCCTTACAGGAAACTGGGATCTGTCTAAGAAGCAAGAGATATCTGGGATTCAGAAATCTGTGGAAGTAAATTTGACCCAAGGTGTTGCAGACAATCTGCAATATCAAGACCAGAAGTTAAAAAAATGAAACTCTGGTCACAATCCTATAAGGAATAGCTGATCGAATTAGAATATTAAGAGTTACAAAAACACTATCCTTTGGGCAGTGAAGCCTTGGTAAGAGAAAACAACTAAGAACAAAGGTGAGCATGTTTCTTGGTTCTACTATGATGGGGCCTTTTTAGTGTCAGTTGGGGATTAATCTGTCTCTTTTGCCTTACAATAGCCACTTAACGTGACATTCATTACTTTATAGTTAGTTCTGCAATATTCTTGAGAGAGAAAACAAATTATGACTAACTTTAATTCCAATTAATCTCTTTAATTCCCAAAAAATAACATATTAATAACATTGGAGCATCAAAATGGAAGGGAGAATCATGCCAGGAACTGGGTATGGACAATGACTCTCTCCCTCTGGGTTCCTTTTCTACTCCAGGTCATGTGACTCCCTTTGCACCTAAGACAATTTCTCCCTAAAAACACTCAGTCCCATAGCTTTAAAAACCACCCATCTACTACTAAATCACAAATTTATTTCCAGCTCTGACCTCTTCCTTGAACTCCAGATTCATATACTAAATTATCTATTTGACTCTCTTTACCAAATATCTAATAGAGGTTTGAAATTTAACATGTGAAAACAGACACCTTGATTCTCAGATACCAAAACTGCTCCTTTCCCAGTCACTATAAATGGCACTGACACACACTCAGTGGCTAAAATTTTTAAAATAAAAAATCTATTGATTCCTTTCATTATCTTATTCTCTATGGTCAATCCACCTGCAAGTTCTTTTGATTATACTGCCGAAGACTCTCATAATCTCTTCACTTCTCTCCATGCCATCTGCTATCAGATATCACTTCCCACCTGGATCAATAAAATGACCTTGAAACTCATCTCTCTCTTTTACTCTTGTCTTCCGCCATCCCACTTTCTGCACATAACCTATAAAACATAATTGAGATTACTGCACAGCTATGAGAACCCTCCAATGTTTTTCAAATGCATTAGATTAAGATCCAAACTCTTTAGCTATGCCTGAGGGTCCTACATGATCCATCAGTACAAAACTATCAAAATTCATGTGTTACCAATCTCCTCTTCTATCTCTCTACTCATGCCACACTCTTACTTTCTTTTCTTCAAAGATACTGAGCTCATTCCCATCTTACGGCCTTTGTAGTACTTGAGTTATCTTCCTGGAATGTTTATGCTTCTTCACACACCTGCCCCCTTGCCATCAGGTCTCATTTTAAATGTCACCTCTCTAAAGAGGCCTTTGTGTCCAACAATTTCACATTTTCTCCAGTCACTTACTATCATGATTCCAAAGTAATGACCAATACTTAAATATCTATCTCTTTTATTTATTTACTTACTTACTTACTTACTTACTTAACTTGTGTACATTTATTATCTGTCTTGCCTCTACTGAAATATAACCTCTAGCAGTATAGGAAATAAAGACTATACAATTTACTTTTACAAACAACCACAACATAAAAATGTTTTCTCAATTTTTAATTGGTCACATTGAGAATACTCTTATTTGAGATAGTTATACAAAAATAATTTTAAAAGGCTTTATTCCTTAACTATAATTGGGCACATGGATGAAGACAGTTGAATACAGAATATAATGAGCTAAAGATTATTGAGATAGACACATTAACATATAATTGAAGAATAATTTAGGTTAAAAATTAACATACATCTTTACTATTTTTACAAACAATATTTCAAGGGCATAACTAAAAGCTCATAAAGTTTTTGGTTTCATATATGATAAAAGAACAGAATTTTTTGATTCCTGGAATGATTATTGGGAACTTATACCAATGTTTAGCTTCCAGAGTCTCAGGCAATTATAAATTCCTCCTTGCTTCCTTTTTATTAGATATTTACTGTTTAAATGAGTATTTTTTTTTTAGCCAATTGAAGTCTATCTGCTTAAGTATTTCATTTTATAATTTTACTAATTGGGATATAAAAATTTATGAAATGATTTAATACTTTCCTTCTTTCTTCCCTCTTAGGGAGAGAACATGTAATCTCCATTCCTCGAGTTTTCACAAGTAGGCATTTCCCTAAACACTTGACCAATCTCTTATTCTTCCCTATGAATTTAGAATGAGTTATCTTTTTAGTAGGTATAAACACTTCTTAGTTGAATTGAGCTAATATTTGAAAGGTACTTAAAAATGAGAGATTTTACTTTTTCTGCCCTTTCTACCACAGAAAAAGTGAATGGGAGGAAGTGATTCTGAATAACTATATTTGCTATTTTCCATACGTAGGCTATAATAATGTCTAGATTGAAGATCAGGTAGAACTAGAAATCTCACTTATCTATCAGAATTTCCCCATGTCCTCCAATATAGCTATATCAATCATATAGGTGATATTTATATTTCCATCTGTCTAACTCCTTTGACAATCTCTCAACTGTTTCTGAATTTGGTCAGGGTATTGTAGTGTTATTGATTAGATCCTATCAAAACCCTTCATCCAGCCCATTGGCCAGAAACATTGAGAAATACATAAGGAGTAGAATTTGAGGAGGCAAAATAATGCTCAGTATTTGAGGATTGTCATGTGATGAACCAGGATATGAGACTATATGTTGGGCTCTTACAAGTATGAACCATGAAAGATCTTGAGCATTTTTAGTAGGTTATATTTGTCTATGCAGCCAGTTATTAAAATGGTGTAGTTAGCTTTTTAACTGACATGGTTTGAAAGGATAGCTTTAGGATTGATTTTAGCACATACTGGTAACATATAATTTTTACATTTGTGGGTCATAGTAGCTTATGATAACTTTGTCCACATCAGTGACTGTTTATGGGCTATTTTGGTACAGCACCAGATCCTTTAGGAAGCAGACAGAGCTAATGAGAATAAATCATTATAGTGGTGAAAAAAGTATATTTTAATGACTTCTAAAACTTTTAATGTGTTGGAATGTTTTCTTTCCACATTTTACTGTGTTTCTCGAGCCAATTCTGTAGAGTGGAAGACCAGGAACTTTAATCTGTAAAAAGCTGAATGCCCTCATCTCTAGGAGGTACTAGTGATGTTGTAGTCTTAAATGGCTGGATTTCTGGTTTTATTTGCAACACTTCCATTTTCAGCTCTAACATGTAAAGTACTTTGAAGCTGTCACTTCCATTTTTACAATAAAAATAAAAGTTCAATGAACAAAAGCGATGATTTTTCTTGGATCTATCAGAGAATAAAAGTTGCAGAGCCAACCACCACAATTTAATCAGGCGACATAGGCAAAACAATAAAGAGTTGCATCCAAGATCTGCTGACCCAGAGAAAAAGCTGCTGGAGCTATAAGTTGGTAGGAACACTGAAATGGTAGTTCAGGTTAACTGCTGAAGGTTCAGTGTGGACAATCATAAGGGCTAGAAAATCCTGGAGCCACAGTCTTCATTTCTTTATGCTTTTGTGGGTTTTATCTCCAGGAACTTCACCAGACTCTCACAGTGAAGAACCAAAAATGATCCTTTCCAGTTCTAGCAGCAGAGGGAAAAAGTAACCATTGTGAAATACACCAAAAGAGTCTTCTAAGAAAAAAAGCCTAACAAAAAACCCCCCTTTTTTTTTCATTTTGTATTCTGATGCTTTGATATCTTAGATCCTTCCTTACCCTGGAGGGACTGACCTTCCCAGGGTTAGCCAATTCCTAGAAATGTGTAAATAGCTCTCTTGAGAATGTAGAATGCAATTTTCAAATGAAAACAAACCAATCCAGATCCCATACCCCAATCACCTCCTTTATCAGGCTCTCACACTCTTAGGCATTATCCACCTACCCTTATTACCCCAGAAGCAGGTAAGAAATAACTAGAGACAGCTCCTATGCCCCAGAGTCTACTGAAATTATTCAAGCTAGTCAATACTACTACTCTTTAGCCTGCTCATCCATTGTTTCTCATGGAAACCATAATAAAGGCTCTTACTCATAGTTCCTCCTTCTCTCTCTGCCTCATGACAGACCCTGGTGCTTCCCTATGTGACCAACCAGGATATGGCCTGCCCCCTCCTCTTGGGGACATTGAGAAATAAACTATCCTTTCAATGGCAAACATCTCCAGGTCTGTTGGCCTAACTATACTTCAATTTTTAAAATTAATATACTCTGTTTTAGAACACC
>NW_006436808.1:1105190-1108667 GCF_000325575.1 Pteropus alecto | reverse complement strand
TTACCCAACTCTAGTTCTCGCTAACTTTGCTGTCTCACATAAGGGGTGAATGAGAGTAGAGACATAAGCCAAGGAACACTTGTCAAGGTCACAGCCCCGAACACAGGCCAATTGAAAGACTGAGATATAGTCATAATAGAATACTTACCCTCCTCAGTAATTTACCAACAAGTCAACAGGACTCCTGTGCAATAACAGTGGATTACGGCTAACAGAATGGCAAGGTATAGATTCTATTTAAAGAAGAGTTCTTAGAGAAGTGCAAAGAAGGTAGAGGAGATAAATCAGGGACACTAGAGAAATTTGAAGATGTTGGCACCTTCGGCTATAGCAAATATTAAACACAGCCAAACTTTTACTTAGATTAACATAAAAGGCTAATATACCTGAGTTCCCATTACCAAATATATCATATCTGACTTTCCACAAAAAAATCACAAGGTATGTTAAAAGGAAAGAAAAAAATATAGTCTCAAGAGACAAAAAAAAGCATCAGAATCAGACTCACATAAGACAAGGATTTTGAAATTATCAGACGGGGAACTTATAAAAAATATGATTAATATGTTAAGAAATCTAATGGCAAAAGTAGACAACATTCAAGATGGTAACATAAGCAGAGAAACAGAAATTCTAATAACTAATAAAAAAAGAAGTGATAAAAATAAAAAACATCATAACAGAAATGAAAAATGTTTTTCATGGGCGTATGAATAGACTGGACATAGGTGAAAAAGAATTGATGAGCTTGAAGATACAACAATATAAACTTCTAGAGACAAAATAAATAAAAGAGAGCATCTAAGAACTATAGTGCAATTTCAAAAGATATGACATACACATAATTGGAATACCAGAAAAGAGAAAAGAATAGAAGAAATATTTGAAGTAATCATAGCTAAAAACACTCAAAAACTAATAAAAGTCACCCTACTACAGATTTAGGAATCTCAAAGAATACCTAACATTTTGGGGGGTGGGAGAGGGGGATTCAATCGGCAGAAAATCAAAGACAAAGAGAAAATCTTGGGGGAAAAACCCACAGAATAAAAATTTTACCTATAGAAGAATAAGGATGAGAATTACACTGGATTTCTCTCTAGAACCTATGCAAGCAAAAAGAGAATGGAGTAAAATACTTAAAATGTTCAAAGAAAAAAAATCCCACCAACCTAAAATTCTATATCCAGTGAACTAATCTTCAAAAGTAAAAAGAGCTTCATTGCTAGAAGATTTGCCCTTCCAGAAATGTTAAAAGAAGCTTTTTAGAGAAAAGGAAAATGATATAGGTCCAAAACCTAGATTTATATAAAGAAAGGAAGAGTGTCAGAGAAGAAATAAATGAAGATAGAATAAAATTTTATATTTTTCTTATTCTTAATTGATCAAAAGAATAAATATTTATACAAGAATAGTCCCAATGTATAAGGTAATTTTAGCACATGAATAAGTTAAATGAATGACAGCAACATCATAAAGGCTGAGAGATATAAGTTATCTGCGTAATTTATAAACCAGTCTAGTATTATTTGAAGATGGACTTATAGTAGTTACCAATGTATATTGTAAACTCTAGGGCAACAACTAAAAAGAAAGTTAAAAAGAACCACTTGTAGTCAACTCAGGCTGCCATAACAAAAGACCTTAGACTAGATGTCTTAAAAAATAGAAATTTATTTTGTCTCAATTCTGGAGGCTAGAAATTTTGGAGACTGAGAACCCTCTTCTTGGCTTCCAGATGGCCACCTTCTCACCATGTCCTTACATGAAGGAAGAGAGAGAGACAGATCTCTCGTTCTCTTCTTCTTATAAGGCCACAGTCCTATTAGATTAGAGCACCATTCTTATAACCTCATTTAATTTTAATTACCTCCTATAGACCCTTTCTCCAAATACAGTCACAAATGGGTTAAGGCTTTAACATATGAATTTTGGAGGAACATAATTTGGTACACAGAAGTTAATTAGATTAAATAATTTATATGCTAAGAGAGGAGATAAAATAAAATCACATAAAATCCTTTATTAAAACCAGAGAAGGCAGAAGAGAGAAGATTTAAAACAAAAAAACAAAAAAACAAAAAACAAACAAAAAAAAAACAAAGAACAAGTTCAATAAATAAAAGACTTACAAACATAGTAGATATTAATGCAGCTATGTTAATAATCACTTTAAATGTGATGTGTAAATACCAATTAAACAACAATTTTTTTCAAAGTGAATAGAAAAAATAAGACCCAATTATATGTTGTCTACAAGAAAGCCACTTAAATATAAAGACTCAGATTGTTTAAAATGAAAGGGATTGAAAAAGATATGTCATGCTAACAATAATCAAAAGACTAGAATAGCTATATTAATTTCAGACAAAACAAATGTCAGAACAAGGAAGACATAAAGAGGGATGATTCAAAATGATAAAGGAGTTAGTTCCTTAAAAACATATAACAAGCCTTAATGTATATGGACATAGCAACAGAGCGTCAAATTATCTGTAGCAAAACTGAGAGAACTGCGAGGAGAAATAGTGAAATGCATTGTTATAATCGTTGACTTTAATACTCTTCTTTCAATAATTGGTAGATTAAGCAGTTCGAAAATCAGTAGGGAGTTGACCTGAATCCCTATCAATCAACATTAATTGACATTTATAGAAAAATTTGCCCAATAGCAGTAGAATACACACACTCCTCAAGTTCACATGGAATATTTACAAAGATAGATAACATTCTGGGCCATAAATTATTGAAACTAGTAGAGGGTAGAAGTGTTGAATTAGTGGCCCCAAATTCTGCTCTTCGCTTACTTTTAAAAACTGGATTTAGGCTCTTAGTTACAACACACCATAGAGTTCTAAATTGGTTCTGGATTTGTTAATGCAAAAGCTCTAAGGCTCTAGACTTAAAAATACAAACTTGGAGGGTTGCTTTATTAATAACAAATGAAAAAGAACAGGGCTTTTATGAAATGATTTTCTACCAACATTTGTTAAACAAAGTAAAAAAAATCATTGACAAGAAAGCAATTTATTTATTTATTTATTTATTTATTTATTTTAGCTTTTAATTAAGTTTATTGAGGCAACATTGGTTAATACAATTATATAATTTTCAGGTGCACAATATCATTTGACATCTGTATATTCTACTATGTGTTTATCCCCCATAGTCTAGTTTCCTTCAGCTACCATGTATTTGATCCTCTTTACCCACTTCACCCCCTTCTAAACCCTATATGTGACCCCCTTTACCCCGTCTACCTACCCGCTCCTCCTCTACCCCACTAGTCTATAGACCTCTGGTAACCAGGAGCCTATAGTCCATGTCCATGAGTCTCTGTTTGTTTCTGCTCATTTGTTGCTTTTAGGTTTATATCCCACATAAAAGTGATATCATGTGGTTTTCAACTTTTTCTGTCTGGCTTATTTCGCTTAGCATGATTATCTCAAGGTCCATCCATGTTGTCGCAAATGGCAG
>NW_006436808.1:1101771-1102744 GCF_000325575.1 Pteropus alecto | reverse complement strand
AGTCTATTTAGATTTTCCAGTTCTTCTTGATTCAATCTAGGAAGGTTGTATTTTTCTAAGTACTGGTCCATTTCTTCGAGGTTATTAAACTTGGTGTTACCTATTTTTTCATAGTATTCTTGTATGATCCTTTGTATTTCTGCGATGTCTGTTGTAATTTCCCCTCTTTCATCCCTGATTTTGTTTATTTGTGTACTTTCTCTCTTTTCTTTAGTGAGTGTAGCCAGGGGTTTGTCAATTTTATTAACCTTAAGAAAGCAATTTAAAATGGCACATCCACTGATTTTTTTTACAAATCAAGTTTACTCAAGGATTTAAATAGTTCAAATACCTGAAATAGAATGTTTTAGAAAATGTATTTTTGTCTTAATATCAAAACAGGGGCAATGAAATAATAAAAATAAATTAAAGAAGCCAGATATTGATTAAACTAGTGAGAGAAAGAGATTTATTCTTATATATTTAAAGAGATGTATATTTGGTATAAAGAGATATACTTGAATCTAATTGTGCTCAAAGTAGGCATTAGAAAAAGGGAAAATGTTTTAGTGACTAGCAGGTCAGAAAATGCAATGGAGTCTAAAGAAATCTAACAGATGAAGAAAGACAAGGTTTCAGAGGCTAAAATTGCTCACAAAGTAGAAGCTAGAATTCAGGAAATATTAGGACAATCCCTTGCAAAGATGCATATTAAACCTCAATGAGAGCTATTGAGAAAGAACTTTTTGAAAGAGAAAACTTGGTAAATTGATTGCAGAAACTTGGGCAGATTTGAGATCTGGAAAGTCCGGTAAAATTCTCGATGCGTTCCAAGTGAATTTTGAAAAAATACATCAATCTCAGGTGGAAACACAAGTCTCACCTGTGCCCCGAAAGACTAAGAAATGTAGAATGAGAGAAAAGTACCAAAACGCTGAGGCATGTTAATCTGAAGCCAGTTCTCAATTAGATGTTCTGAAGGAATGCATGTCCT
>NW_006436808.1:1095766-1101724 GCF_000325575.1 Pteropus alecto | reverse complement strand
GTAACTCACGAGTTTTACATAGGATGAACCTGGAAGAGTGTGTTAGGACAGCAAATGATTGGGCTCAAAAGCAGAAGAAAAGAACAAGGAAATGAGAGAGCTAACCTTAGACATAGTAGAGAAGAAAAGAGACCACAGTAAGGAATTACTATGGTACACACTCTGACAGGTATTCAGAGAAAGAGAAGGACAACACCACACTGAATGGAGTATGTGGTCGAAGCAAAAATCTTCAAGAGAAAATTCTCAGGAATAGCTGTAAGGGTGCTGTAGACTAAATGAGGTAATCGACGAGAAACTTAAGGTTCCAGAAACTCCAGAAATGCCTATCGATAAGATATGGTGGAAGCACTATCATGAACACAACACAGGAAACAAAAGCAACACAGGAAACAAAAGTGAATTGGACATTTTAAAGGTTTTAATGTACCAAGTAGGAAGAAACTACAATCAAAATAAGATCTGGTCAGATGTCATTAATGCAAACATAAAACAAAATGCAACAAATGAAAGAACAAAATAAACATACAAACCAAAAAAAGCAAACTCATAAACATAGACAACAGAATGATAGTTGCCAGAGGGGAAGGGGAGTGGGGGGAAAAAGAAGAAGGTAAAGGGGGTCAAATGTAGGGTGGTGGAAGAAGACTAGACTTCAGGTGGTGAGCACACAGTAGAGTATACAGATGACATAAATTTATTTGATATTATTAACCAATGTTACTGCAATAAATTTAATAAGCTATTTCTTAAATGAGGAAAGAATATCCCAAACACCACTTTTGCAAAGCAGGTGGGATTGCATAAGTGGACTTCCACTTCTCCACCCAGATATTTTCAACTTTTTTTTTCCCCAAATCTCTCCTGTTGACTTTTTTTTTAAATTCGGAAGTCAGAGACTGGGCTAGACTGACTTTCTCTTTGCAACACCAACACCTTGACATTTTTTTTCATCTATCTTCCTTCTCTTACATAACACTGAGTCTTAAATATGGTCTTCAGTAACACTTAAACACTGGGTTCTAAATTCATAATTTTGACCAGAATTACTATTTCGAGTGTAGGGTTTCATTGCATTTAAACTTCATGGGCATGAGAGGCAGTAGTGTGAATATCTCATGTGTTCTATTAGCTTTAGAAATCTTTAAACAGGAAGCACATGAAAACCTTGCATTAAGGTATTATAGTTTCTGAGACCCTGAGAAAATAGCAGATGCTAATCTTTTCTGAAAGATTCCAAGTCTTAAGAACCTTTTTGACTGAGTCTGGGAAAGAGATAAAATTTGGAAAGATATTAATTTTTCTGGATTTTGAGTTTTTACCTTCCCTGCAAAGTGACAAGATATTACCCCAACTCCAAACTTCAGAGTCACATTCAAGGCATAAAAAAGAAAAAAATAAAAACACATCATCTACTTCTCTCTTATCAGAAATGCAAAAATCTTTCCAGAAATTTCTCAACATATGTTTATGTTTCATTGGCTTGAACTGTGTCACATGGTTACTTCTTGCTGCAAGAAGGCTGAGAAAATGAGCAATTAGCTTTTCCAAACTTTATGGCAGTGGAAGGTGATAGGGGCTGATAATGCCTATTGGAATAGCCAATAAGTCATGTCAACCACAATATGGACTGTGATGCTTTCAGAGGCTTTTGAATAGATAAGGTCTCTACCCTTCATTTTGGGAAGAATGTATTGTGGATGGTGGTTTTTTCTTTGTGTTATTTTTAAAATTTCCTTTGTGTATTCCCACCTGTTTTTAAGCTACAGCATTACATTCAACAGCTATGTAGCTTAGTAGTGACACTTTCATGAGGAAAAAAGTTCTTGAGCTTTGTCATAGATTTTCCTCATTCTGAGGATATTTTTTTCTTTTATTCTGGTTTCACATGCCTAGGGTCATTAATGTTACTGTATGCCTGACTTACAGACAAAGGGTAAATTTTTTTTAAAGTAAAAAAAAAAATCTCATTTTTAAATTTTCTTTCAGTTGTGTGGTCATAGTTGGGGTTTTACAAAGAAAAACTCTTGGGAGAGTCAAGATTTGGATTATTTAAATTTTGTTAATGCTTGTTGAGGTTATTCAAAAGATGGTTGCCATTTTTATTTTGTTACCTTTGTGACATTGTCACCACTTTCTTTTTCTCATCCCACGAAGCTTAGCCAAACAGTAGTAGACAGTGCAACTCCTATAAATTTAGTTCAAGTGTTTTGCCAACTTTGAATTTCATTCAGATTTATGCAAGCTTCATAACAGATTTAATTCTTGCTTTTCATGAAAATTTGAAAGCATAGCCATTTAGATTTTCTCTCTTCAAAACTCTGAAACATTTCATTAATAGAACAGTATTACATTATGATATAATGTTTGTGGACTTTGCAGAGATTTTTTTCCAAAATGTCTTGCTCCAGATTAGAATTGGCAAAACTTGTTAAATCTAAGGGAATTTTTTAAAACATTAACTGTTGTAAATGTAACTCCACTTTGAAAGTTTTCTGTTTTGTTTGGTAAAAAAATAAATTATAATCTGTCATATCTGGCATTTAATAAAAATTGCATGCACAGAAACTTTATGTCAATCCTTCCAAAAAAGAAATGTTAAGAGAAATTGGCCTTTAAATTAAAAGTTAAATAAATCTAGTGTAAATACAAAGGTTGCTTTACATGTAGGCATTTTTCACTTAACCATTAACTCACATTTTCCATGTGCTCCTTATACATAGATCACAAACTGAAGAAGCATACCAATAACAAACAAACCTCAGCAAAAATCCTGTGCAACACTTTTGCTCAAACTTGCTGCCAGAATAATTAGTGCAGAATCTGCCTCTCATTATGGATACAAGACGGGCCTTTTGCTCCGTGTGTGCACCGACTGCATCCCATGGCCCGGCCAGGCAAGCTCACAGAACAGAGCTGGCAGTAACACTTAGGCACTTGCTGTCTCAACTTGCTGTTTGGAACCAAGGCTGCCAGACCACTGCTAAAATTGATTGGCATTCACACTTCATTTGAGTGGGTTTGCATTTGGACGAGGTCTTCATTTTCACCTTTCTTGCTATTTCCTGAGGAAAATGAGCAATTCTGTGAGGCTGGTGTGCTTTTCAATTCTAGAATTGTTCAGTAACCATCAGCCCCAACCTTTTATATAAAAGAAAGGCCTGCATATTTAAACTTGTAAGTAAAAGGGTTTATATTCCACTTCTGCATTTCTTAAGTCATTTTTTTACCCTTATTTTTTCTTTCTTTACTTAGCTTAGCAGCTGTGAATGGTTGTTAACTGAGAGCATTAGACACATAAAATCATCATTTATCTACAGAACAAGGACAAAATTAAAAGGGAGGAAATGACCTTATGACAACTTTTGGGAACTTTGAACTAGACTTAAAAGGGAAAAGAGTTGTTAACATACCTTTTCTCCATATGATTTTTTCCACTGAGAGGGAACAATCTGTTTTCCTCACAAGGAGTTGGCATTAGTCAAGCCGATTTTAGAAATGTTACTCTGTATTGAATTCATTCGAAGCTGTGAAGCATCTTTCAAACATTAACAGACGGTGCTGCTGATATTCATTTCATGTTTTTTTTAAAAAGCTAAAACCTATGTTCACAATTCCTGACTTGATCAGAATTCAGAAACTTCAACACTAATCTTAGTCAACATAAACAACCAGAATATAACATTGTGTGTGTGCGTGTGTGTGTGTGGTGTGCGTGTGTGTGTGTGTGTGTGTGTGTGTGTGTGTGTGTGTAGAAAAAACCTAGGCTAAACGACGCTGCAAATAAAACATTTAAAAACTGACCTGAATTCTCCAGATTGATTAACTCTCTGGCACAAATTATCTTAACAACTAGTCAATTCTATACTTTATGTCTGCAGTGTTCTCTTCCAAAATAGTGTATGATCAAAAAAGTATGAGCAAGCTTAATAGATCATTTCAATTATGAAATGGAGCCAAATCTTGTGATTACAGCAAAGACAGATTCTTTCAAACTAAACTCTAAGTCTTGGGGACTTTCTGCATCCTCCTCCTTCTTCCTGGCAATATTTTTCTTTTTTTCTACTCTTACCTCCTTTGCTACTAGATAGAGCCCAATGTGCCCCTCAAGACACAGCTCAAATGTCTCAGTGTTTACCTCTTTGATTCTGCCTCTGAATGTATTAAAATGTATTAAAATACACATGTTGTGTATATAAGTGCTCATATACACTGGAATATAAGATACTATCTTGTTATAAGGAGCAAGTCACTAAGTGCTAAGAACAAGATGCTAATTTGCAGAGGCAAAAGTTCCTTTAGGATTGAAACACCTGATATCCTCTAAATTTTTTTGTTTTTATTTCTTAAGATAGGACAGTTTGAGAACAATTCCAACATTCTCTCTGTACAGATGATTTGATTTTGTTACCTCTCCATCTCATTTCTTTGAGTTCACAATCCTATCTCAGGTATTCAATCTGGCATATTACACAGAAACAACTTTCCTGAAATGTCACCTGACTGTTCAGCAGATGGGCAAACACTATGCCCTGACTCTTTCTGGCATGGTAACCAGCTAGAGTTGAAATGAAAAAAAGATGGCAGGTAATAGCCCCCAATGTCCAGCAAATCTGCTCATTTACTACTGGAATTCCAGTTAGATGCCTGGAAAGCCTCAGGAAATCTAAAATCCATTTTTTCATGAGTTGCATAAAAGGAGAACAAAGTCTCTGGGAAATTTGATTTCGCTTTAGGAAGCCCAAGATTTAAGTAATTTTATTTCTTATTGGCTTCTAGAATCTAAGTTTAGCCTCTTAAGACTTCAGAGTTTGGAGAGTATTTTTGGTGGAGAATGGAGCCATAAAGGCTGTGAAAGAATCTTATTTTCTGTGGTCCCAAAATACATGACTGATAGAGTAAAGGATACTAAAGAGATAAATGACAGCTAAATGTAACATGTAATTCTGATTGAGAGCCTGGACAACAAAAAGGATATTTATATGACAATTGACAAAATTTTTTAAAAGTACATAAAATAATATTACATTAATGTTAATTTCCTAATTTTGATAACTTCACTGTGGTTATGTATGTTCATTAACATTCACATTACTAAATTTTCAAAAAGTGAATTTTCATATTTTATGAAATTCTGAAGCTTTGACCAGTTGAAGTTTTCTGATTTTTTAAAATTCTACAATATAATATTTATAGCATATTCAAATTGAATTTTTGAAAAACCTAGGCTACTTCTGGTGACCGAGTAATATTTTCTGTCAATTATTTAGATGACTAAAGAATTTTAATCTATTGGATAAAGTTATTAGTATATATTCAAATGAAATTAAACCAAATACATAAGAATTTTTTATGTTTGCTCTTTGTATCAACTTAAAATATGCATGTTCAGTCTAAAGTATCTCTTTAAGTTTGCTTTTAAAAGTTCAAGTTATTCAGAATCCTGAGGGGATCTCACTTTCTAGGTTGTATGAATTAACTGTTTTTCCTGATTAGACACTGGGAGTTATTCCATTGTTTTGAGGAACAAAGTAAAATGATTCAGTCAAAGTTTTAGAAAGGTATCGGTGATGATGGTGTAAAGCAGAGCAAAAAGAAGAGAATGGGAGTATTGCAATAGTATCTGCAACAGATGATAGGGATCATAACTGGAACAGTGGCAATAAGAATAGAACAGAGGGTCCAGTTGTAAGAGGCATTTCAAAAGCAGTATCACACCATTTGAAAGCCCACGTCGAAGCAGAAAAAATTCAGAAAGAAAAGACTGAGTTGCCATCACTGGTGACTCAGAGGTAGTAGGCCTGCAAGAGGGAGCCCAGCAAAGGGGATGTCCGGAAGATATTTTTGCATTAGTTCATCATTGCTCAACATTTGGAAAGTTATTTTCTTTAATGCATTCTCCTAAAGACACATTTTCCATAACACTTTAGGTATGAGTCTATTATTACTGCGGTTGGG
>NW_006436808.1:1091222-1095724 GCF_000325575.1 Pteropus alecto | reverse complement strand
GTGAGGCCAGACTCACCCACATAGATGTGCAAGATGGAAAATGTTTTATACAGACAGTACTCATCATGGGCCACTGTGCTCTTTGACTTTTCAGATTTTCCAGGGGAAGTACATAATCAGCATTAGAACATTACCACATAAAGGAAGGGGCAGCTAGTATTTTCCCAATGGGTCATAAATTATTATTTTTCCCTAATTGTGGTATTACATGGTAGGAAAATTTCCTGACAGAGAAAAGGTGTTTTTTTTGTTTTGTTGCTGATGTTGTTTAAGAAAATAAAGGAAAACATCATCTATTCCAATATAAGGCATATGTAAAATGACCCAGAAAATAGCTGATTGAGTCAAAGGTAGATATGAGAGCTGAAAATGCTATCACAATCAAAAGTCTTATTTTCATCAAAAGCTGTCGGGAACTGGCCGATGCCCTCACTAAGTGATGTGCTAAAGAATCTCCAGCCAAGATGCAGAAATGAATAAAGTGAAAATTACTGCTATTACCCTGAGTTGAAGATGCCCCATCAGAGAAAGCCAACCTGTGAGGATTGAAAGTCAGTGAGTACGAAGTCATGCCAAAGACCTGGCCTGCTCTGAATCCCAGGGATCCTGCCTCACCTATCAGCAATAATCACTGCCAAAGGCCTGTCATCGTCTATTTTTTGCCAGTGCTGAAGAGCACAGGCGAGTGCCACAGCCACACCATATCATACTTTCTTTCTTCAGAATTGAAATCTGCGATTGTCCTTCAAAATCGGTCCTTTAAAGATTTGCTTTCCTCAATTTCCAAATTCCTTTTAGTATGTGTTTTCCACTTCAGAAAAAAAATCCTTGACTGAATTAGCTAATTGATCTTAGTATTGCTTAAATGTATCCTTAATTTAAAATTATTTTTAAATTTAGATGACATAAAATTCCCCATTAATGACTAAGTTTCACCAAACTCTCTAGTTTGCATTTTCACTGATGGTGGTACAGTAGCTTTGCTGTCTATATTCACTGAGCAGTTTGCTATTTTTCCCCAAAACCTTTCAACCCTTCATAACCTCCCCCAATACACACACACACACACACCCACATACACGTAATCTAAATGGAAACATTTTATTCCTGTATATTCTAAAATGAGTCAATTTGGTTTAGCAAATAGCTGATTAGATATAGGATTTAAAGTAGTTGGTGCTGAAATAATGCCAAAGATTCTAGTCCTAGGGATTAAAAGGATGGCTTTGACCTTAACTCTGAAAATGTATCCATTCTTGTTCTATGATCAGCAGCCATTTTGCCCTGCAAAGGGTAATTAATTCAGGCTGGCTCTCTTGAGCTATCACATCCCCCCATTAATCCTCCAGACAAAAGAGGAGCTGAATAAGGCCCAGTTCCAGAAGTGTCTCTCTCTGCCAGCTCCCATCCTACCCAGGTGCAAGTGCCAAAGTTCTGCCATTGACAGGTCTCACCCTGTTAGCTCCTGCACCCATGAGAATCCAGCTTGGCAGTGAATAAGTCCTTTTGATTCATGAGCACTCTAAGCCTAGAAGTAATCTCCTATGTTCCAAGTGAATCTAGTCTTCTTTAGGCTTTTGTAGCATCTCTCAAGGTTGTCACTATACCCAATTCCCATTGTGTTGACTGGTCTGTCCAACTAGCCCCATATCTAGGACTCTGAGGCCAGATCTCCAATATAGCTCCCTCAAACTGAAGTCTAACCTTGATGATCTTGACTGTTTCTGCACTGATTTCTCACAGGATTAGATCCTCTCCTCCAGTCAACCCATACTCCCAACACTGAGAACCACCTCCACTGAAAGTGCTACCATGTCCTCCAGAATTGAACATCCAACAGTAGTGGCTCTTAACCCTGTATATCAGAATCAGCTTGAAGTTCAATTCTATCCCCTCAGAGTGAGAGAAACTGCCATAGATACCAAGGCCAATATGACAGAAAACATGTAGTGTATACACAATTCTAGTTTGGAAGCTGCTTCAACATTTTTAGAAGAGGCCAGGCAATAAATCATAAAGTAATAAAAAGATATCACCATATAGAAATTATTTTTGTGAGAATTTATTGCCATGTTAATCTTGGCATGATTAAATTATTGCTTCAAGAGTTTCTTTGCATTAGAGAATCTACCTCAACTCCCATACTAGTCATCTCTCCTGAATCTCATGCTATCTGGTACTTTCCAATTCTCCTGATTCATGAGGTTTATAATCATGGCAACCTGTTATTACTATCCAAGGACAAATGTCCTAAACCATTTGTCTTATCTCATCTCACAACACAGTTCCCGGTTTCTTTCTACTCTCTCTGACTTTTGACCTCAGGATTCATCTTCACTCACTACCACTTATGGTTAGCCTTGCTTCTGCAGCTTAAGGAAGACTCAGATCTCTCCTTCATCATGAATCCAACTTTCTCTCCAGGTCAAAGACCTTCAGCTGCCCTTATTATACTGTCCACTTAGTACAAGTTTATTTCTGGGCTGCAGAGTGATTGGAATGATTTTTCTCCTAATGTTTCCATATATAAAGATATTTGAATAATATCATTATAATGAAAGAGAGTGAAAAGCATAGTAACTTCTATTTTAATTAAAAAGAAGCTAAACAGTATAATTCACCTGATCATCCTGCTCTCAAATCATCAGCTTTCTATGAGCAGAATCCTCACCAAGTTCCCCATAGCCTTCCCGACTGATGCCCACCATTTATCAAATCCTTCTTGTGCACCCCCATTGTAGCTAAATTTAGGATGTTCTGAATGTTAGAACTTTCTCCTGGCTCAATCTTTATGTGTGGATTTATCATGCCACTCTCCTGATCTGAAAGATTCATTGATTTCATATTTTCTAAATAAGTGACCCTCAGTTAGTGGGGCATATCACACTTGGAGAAGTGACTGAGTATTGGAGAAATGTATGCCCCAAAAAGCAGTTTCAAAATTTTAATTTCAAATCACATTTGTAAAACTTTCAAACACATAACACTTCCATAATAAACCTATAAAGTGACAGCTCATTTACTCATTCATTTAACAACTATTCATCACATACCTACTATGTATCAGGCCCTATTCTAGCTATTCTAGCTTCAGGGAAAAGTTTTATTGTCGTGGTAAGAGGATATAGACAAGCTGGGAAAGAATAGCCAAATTAAAATCTCAGGAAGGTTCCACAAAGTGTAGTTCTGCTATATCAAGTCTCAAATCTGAATGTTTTTCAGCAGCTTCCACTGAAGCCATAATAGGTTGAATAGTGTCCCCCACCAAAGATATGTCCATGCCCTATCTCCTGGAAACTGTGAATGTTACATCATTTGGAAAAAGATCTTGAAGATGTAATTAACTTAAGGATTCAAAATGAAATCATTTTGCTTTACCCAGGTGGAACTTAATCCATTAACAAGTGTCCCTACAAGAGATAGAGAGGGGGAAGAGGAGAAGGCCATGTGAAGATGGAGGCAGAGATTGGAATGATGTATCCACAGGCCAAGGAATACCTAGAACCACCAGAACCTGGAAGAGGCAAAGAAGGATTCTCAGCTAGAGTTTTCAGAGGGAGCATTGTCCTGCTGACACATCTTAATTTCCGTCTCTGATCTCCAGAACTGTGAGAGAATAAATTTCTCTGTTTTAAGCCACCACATTTGTGATCATTTGTTTCAGCAAACACAGGAAGCTAATAAAGTCATATACTTTAATTTGTAATAAGGCTTCCTCACACTGTAGCAACAGGGGTTGTACATGGTTGATATATAATAAATCCTTAATTTCCTCCAGACCAATTGCTTTGTGTAGTTTAAGGACTAGCTCTGGGGTAAAGGAGAGGGAATGAGCAACCCAAATTGATTCAAGATTTTTATTCTGCTCATTCATTTGTAATCTTACTCTAGGAAAGATACATTTTTCTTTTCTTGTCTACCATGAGCTATATCAAACAAGAGAAAAAAAATCACAAATAATTCCTAATTTTTTCCAAACACATGTATTCACTTTTCAAGGAAATTGTTTTCTGAATAATTTCAGAAACACAGTTTGATTTTATTTTACACAGGATGTATACTTGTTGAGCTCCTGTTTTTTATCCTTTTCAGGTCAAAGTTATCCCTCATTAATCTTTTCTCTTCAGCTACTGATAAAGTAGGTAATTTATAAGTGAATTTTCATTTGGCAAATGTGGATTTAGAAATCCGATATTTATTCTGAAATCATTCAGAGTTCCAATTTTATTACATAGTAATAATAAATTAAACTACAAACCAAGACTATAGATACTCAATGGTACATGTAAATAATTTTCACATTCAAATAAAATAAATTTTAAATAAGAATTAAGCATAAAATGGCATGGCATAGAAAGTAGTAAAACACTTGGATAAAAATTAAAAATGAAACACAGAAAGCAAGCAAGCAAGCAAGCAAGGAAGGAAGGAAGAAAGAGAGAGGCAGACAGAGAGGGAGGGAGGGAGGGGGGGAGGGAGAAGGAAGGAAAGAAGGAAGGAAG
>NW_006436808.1:1081965-1090971 GCF_000325575.1 Pteropus alecto | reverse complement strand
AAGGAAGGAAGGAAGGAAGGAAGGAAGGAATTCTTATTAGTTCTTTTTCTGTACATTTGATCTGGGCTATCTAACAACTGGGCCGTTAATTAAGCATTAAGAAAAGATAGATGATGAATGAAGGAAGGGGAAATAAATAAAACTCTGAGAGAGAATTTTCTGACAAATGTGCCTTACCAGTTAATTTTCACGTCCAGAGCTGAGCAACATCTGCGTCACTTGCATTTTCTTTCATTACCCTGACACCAATCACTTGCTCATTTATCATTCCCATACATATGGTATTATTGAAATGTGATGATTCATCACTTTCCATTGATCAAATAACATCCAGAATTACCTTCCAAATGCTTTGCATACAGAGGTGACCAAATAACTAAAAAATCTATGAGTCTTCCTTTTAATAACACATTCGGGAAAAGATTTGGTAAACCTGATTTCTTGTAATTTCTCCCATTAGCATGGGAACCATGCTCTCTGCTTGCTTGATGGGTCTGCACACCATTCTCCGTCCATGCCTATTCATTCCACATGCTTTCATGTGTAAATGGACAAAAATTGCTGTCAATTCAGAACATTTGGGAGCCATTTGCCTTGCCTTCCCTTAAGGAAAAATATAAAAAGAACTAGGAACAAATAGACATGACTATTATGTAAGGAGACTCTTTAATATGTTCCTTGGGTAGTCAGTCCCAGGGAATACACCATTTTATAAGTGAGCAGATCTGACTTTGTAAATCAGAATTTAGACTGTCATCCTTCCAGAAAGTGGCTGCTTTCAGGGATGGGGGTGGTGTGTATTAAATGGAAAAAATACAGTCTATATGCGCCTCATTTTTGCAACCCTTTCAGAGCCCAGCAATGTGTCAATTGCAGGTGTTCAGAAACTATTTATTGATAGTAATGACATGTATATTTTCCTTTTCCAGGCTGCAGTCTCACTCAGAGATGCTAGCAAACTGAGGATTTAGTCACCATGATGTGTTAGCCCTACTGAAAGTTCGTAGGACCTCTATGAGAGGGCAATCACACATCTAAATGTAGTCTTGAGCAAACTGCTGAAGGCAGCTGTCCCACATGTTTCCCTTCACAGGTAAGTACAGCTAAAGACAAAAGGCGAATTCAGTGAGAGAATATAGACAGCTGCGAGAGGAAATGATCTCTTCTAAGTTGAATCTGAAGCATCTCTTAAAATACACATTAGATTTTCTCTCTACTTTCCTCCTTCCTTCTCCCTCTTTCTCTGGCAGGCAAAAAATAAAAAATAGGCTTGTACAGAACACCTACTATGTGCTAAGTAAGCTCTGTGCTAGGTGCTTTATCTCAATTAAATCAATTATAATAACAACATTGTCCTTGGAGAAAGCTGAGCTCAACAATCATGCCAGCCCACTGCTAAGCTGTGGAGACTCAGCGTACAGCCAGATAGCCAATACCCATCATCTTTCTCCTACATTGTGATACCTCCAGCAAAGGGACTCAATAAGATCAATTGATCAATGGGCAAATCTTAGAGCTGAGCCAACAGGTAAGCAGACTATATGGGAAAGTATTTTTAAATTAAAAATTAGTAGATAAATATAAGAAAATATTATATTTATCACTGGGCAGCATTCTAGGGAAGAGTCCACTAAACCTGAGTACAGCTATGCAGACAAAGGCTGTAAATACTGGAATAAGACTATAGTCTTGCCATAGTCAAGAAAAAAATTGGGATGTCAATTCAAGTAGAAAGGAAGGTATAGCATGTTGTGGAACCTAAGAAAGATTTAAACAAAGATAAGGATAGTCACCAAGTCAAATGTGACTGTGGTGATAACTCTACAGAATTAAGTTTCAATTGTATTTGAAGCAAGTAAAGACTTTTGGCATCCCAGTGTGACCTCACTTGTATACTATTTCTATCTTTAAAGGTCTAGGACTATTTAAAGTAAGCCTAAATTCCAATTCTAGAACCTGTGTCCCTTAGGAATCAAAAATGTGCTATACCCTTTTCAGATATAACTAAGTCATCCTCCTGGAGTTTTGGAAAACCTAAGAGCTAGAGTCCAAGCCTTCATTTGCCTTCATTGAATACTATCCTAACATCTTTGTATTTGAAAAGATAATTTTAACAGGAATATAGCTACCCAAGAACTTGTCAGAAATATTTCAATTTGTATAGAATGAGTATTTGCATTTTCAACTATATTTTCCATTAAAAACTTATACAAGTATGAAACTGTATCTTCTAATGAAAAACAAAGGATGTCACCACAACAAAAATGATATTTAAGATTCTTAGCATTCCATTGGTGTCTTTCCTATAACTCTAATGAAAATAAGCTAAATAAACACACAATAGGCACAATGCTGTAGTAATTTCAAAACATATATGTTGTTATTTACCTTAATATATTTTAGCAAGAAAAATATATAGAGACACACACACATACATCCATGTGTATCTGTGTGTGTGTAATACATAAAGCAAATATGGCCAAATACTAACCATTGTTAAATCTAGAGGATGGGTTTCTGGTTGTTCATTTTACTATTCTCTCTACTTTTATGTATGTTTGAAAATTTTCATGATTAAACATCAAACATGCATGTATTCAAGTACATAAGGCCAGTGGGTTCCATTTCTTTAAAGATCCCCAGTACCTCAATGGCAGCTGCATGTGAAGTGCTTGCTTCAGTCACTTATGCAGTGGGCTCTGCCATTACTTCAGGTGTCTAAGACATCTCCTTATTAAGAAAAACCACTTAAATATGCTTATCTAATTGTGTTCAGACAATGTAAATAACCCATCTTTATCCAAGTTCAACTCAGACTCTGTAGTAGCATTTCAGTAGCTATCAATCGATGCATGTTGACACTAGACTCTGAATCACTGATAGTAAAGAGAATCTAACACCTCCGATCTGATAAATATTGAAAAAGTGCTGATGAAGGCAAAGAAAGATTTTCCACAGTGGCTTTTAGAGACAAACGCTATAAGATTAAAGAAGTATCAGATATATAAAATAAAAATGCTGACACCTCCTTAAAGTACAAATCTAAGACTAGGCTAAAGGAATATCTAGGGGGTTAGGATGGCCTGAATAGCCCCTGCTGCTTTTTTCCATACCTGGCCTCTCTATCTCCATCTAACTCGGCAGATGTTAAATACTTTGGATTTGGAAATTTTGAAGAAGAGAGTTGGTCAAAATCTTGGTGAGAAAAAAGGCATTAAGAATATAACAGTATATTCTCTCTCCACTAATCTCTTTAGCTATGCTTCTAAACATGTGTGTTAAAGAATTTACTATTATAAATAACTTAAGGATTTATGAAGTAAACATGGGTTAGAGAGACGGAGTCATAAGCTAACCCGTGAAAGCATTTAAAACATTGTTTATATATACAATAATAACAACAAAGCCAGGAATAAAAGATAATGACAAAAAAATAAAGAAAAAATCAATGGCTTTTTACATATCTTGATTTTATTTAAAAAAAAAAAAACACACACAAAAAAAAACCCAATACCTTTCCATGGTCTATCCCTAACTCACTAAAAACTTGAGAATATTTTCCCCCCCACAGTTATGGTCACATATTTGTTTTGCTTCGATGCAGTACTATCAATATGCAAAAACAAAAAATCTGGCCCTCCATTCTATTTTTAAATTTTGTTTTGTTTTGTTTTTGTTTTACTAGTCAAAGTAAATTGCAATTTCTATATGTTAGACCCTAAATTCTCACAAATGTGAAAATGATATCAGTAAAAGTATCTGTATGTCAAATAATAAGATTTGAGAGGATATAATTAATTAAACAAAAAGATCATTAGGCTGAGGTGGCTCTAATGCTTTAGCAGCCTGGGTAAGCAAACCAAAACCTAAGTGCCTCAAGGTCAAGAAATTGAAACCTATGGAGAAACCAATCACAAAGTCAACTAGCCTTTTCCAAATACGGCAACAGCTTAGGCTATAGCCAATCAAATAATTTCCTTGCTTTGCATTCACGACTTCATTATAAAAGGCTTTACCCTGCTCCAGTCGGTGGAGCTCTCCTAAGCACTTCCAGTTTGGCACTGCCTGATTCAAATCAATTTTTGCTCAAGTAAATTCTTAAAATTTTTAATATGCCTCACTTTATCTTTTAACAGGGGGATCAACTGAATTCTCATTAAGAGAACCATTGATTTCTAGTGGCGTACCTGACCAGTGGGAAATCCAATATAAAACCTCCTGACTCACATCATTATAATCTACCCATTAAACAGATTGTCCTTGAATTGTGAAATTATACTAACTTTATTAGTAAAATCTTAGAAATATATAATTATCTAAACATAAAGCACATTTTAATTTCTTGTCTACTTTTTTTCTGGCAATCTCAAGCATAAGTTACTACGTACAAGTCTAATCTTTCTTATTCTCTATTGAATACTTATTTCCTCATTCCACACCAATTATGAAGGCCTTTGAGTCAGTCAGTCTCCTCCGGAAACTTCTTTCTCTCTTTCCCCTTTTCTCTCTTGACCCACAGATTATTTCTGAAAGCAACTAAAGTGAAAATGACACAAAAGACAGAATACATTTTTCTGCCGGTGGCATTTCCCATTAAGTAAGGAAGCAGAGACTTGTTTTTTGTTTTTTCCCCAGATAGTTCACAGCCCACTCGCCACCATCACTTATGAATATAAGCCCTGATGTCTCGGCTTCTCCAGGCACTGTGCGGCAATGGTGTAAAGAGGTGTTCAGTGGCTCAGGAACACCGGTTTCTCCTCCAAGCTGGGAGACCAGACGTTTCTCTCCATTTGAGTGAACCTCTCAGTGGTGTTTTGTTTCTCAGAGTATCCTCTCCACTGGTCAGCAGAAAAGGAAACTCACAGGAAATTAAATCTCATTTTACAGGAAATACGATTTAAGTCCTTAAGCTAGTCTTGATTTGCAGGGACACAAATCTCCCAGGCACTTTGTTATTTGTGCCTTTTTCTTGGGACAGAGGTGCTAATAATAAAGGCATCATTTGATAAACTAAATATTCACACACAAAGAAACCATGAAAAATCAATAGTAAAATTATTCATTGTTCCTGTATTGTCTTTCTGAGAAATGAGATGTGTTTAAAATAGCGCTCTACACTTTAAGATAGAACTTGACAAATGACCACGCTTCAACTTATCCAGCACAAAAAAAGAACAGTGCATCAAAACAGAAACAAGGTAACTTAAAAATTGTAGATGGAGTGGGAAATGATTAATTAAACAAAAAGATCATTAGGCTGAGGTGGCTCTAATGCTTTAGCAGCCTGGGTAAGCAAACCAAAACCTAAGTGCCTCAAGGTCAAGAAATTGAAACCTATGGAGAAACCAATCACAAAGTCAACTAGCCTTTTCCAAATACGGCAACAGCTTAGGCTATAGCCAATCAAATAATTTCCTTGCTTTGCATTCACGACTTCATTATAAAAGGCTTTACCCTGCTCCAGTCGGTGGAGCTCTCCTAAGCACTTCCGGTTTGGCACTGCCTGATTCAAATCAATTTTTGCTCAAGTAAATTCTTAAAATTTTTAATATGCCTCACTTTATCTTTTAACAGGGGGATCAACTGAATTCTCATTAAGAGAACCATTGATTTCTAGTGGCGTACCTGACCAGTGGGAAATCCAATATAAAACCTCCTGACTCACATCATTATAATCTACCCATTAAACAGATTGTCCTTGAATTGTGAAATTATACTAACTTTATTAGTAAAATCTTAGAAATATATAATTATCTAAACATAAAGCACATTTTAATTTCTTGTCTACTTTTTTTCTGGCAATCTCAAGCATAAGTTACTACGTACAAGTCTAATCTTTCTTATTCTCTATTGAATACTTATTTCCTCATTCCACACCAATTATGAAGGCCTTTGAGTCAGTCAGTCTCCTCCGGAAACTTCTTTCTCTCTTTCCCCTTTTCTCTCTTGACCCACAGATTATTTCTGAAAGCAACTAAAGTGAAAATGACACAAAAGACAGAATACATTTTTCTGCCGGTGGCATTTCCCATTAAGTAAGGAAGCAGAGACTTGTTTTTTGTTTTTTCCCCAGATAGTTCACAGCCCACTCGCCACCATCACTTATGAATATAAGCCCTGATGTCTCGGCTTCTCCAGGCACTGTGCGGCAATGGTGTAAAGAGGTGTTCAGTGGCTCAGGAACACCGGTTTCTCCTCCAAGCTGGGAGACCAGACGTTTCTCTCCATTTGAGTGAACCTCTCAGTGGTGTTTTGTTTCTCAGAGTATCCTCTCCACTGGTCAGCAGAAAAGGAAACTCACAGGAAATTAAATCTCATTTTACAGGAAATACGATTTAAGTCCTTAAGCTAGTCTTGATTTGCAGGGACACAAATCTCCCAGGCACTTTGTTATTTGTGCCTTTTTCTTGGGACAGAGGTGCTAATAATAAAGGCATCATTTGATAAACTAAATATTCACACACAAAGAAACCATGAAAAATCAATAGTAAAATTATTCATTGTTCCTGTATTGTCTTTCTGAGAAATGAGATGTGTTTAAAATAGCGCTCTACACTTTAAGATAGAACTTGACAAATGACCACGCTTCAACTTATCCAGCACAAAAAAAGAACAGTGCATCAAAACAGAAACAAGGTAACTTAAAAATTGTAGATGGAGTGGGAAATGTATTATATATCTTCAAAAAAAAAAAAAAGAAAGAAAGAAACAGCCAAGTGATTGCTGCCTCCTTTCAAAGGGTTAAGCATTTCTGATTAGCTTCGGGTCATGCATCACGTTCTGAGTGCCTGAGCTTAAAGACACACTTCGTTGAACCCCATCTAGCAAGCGTCATGCTTATGAAGGTGTCCCTCTTGATTGCTTCTCATCTGGGCTACAAAACGATTGGGTTGGAGACTGACATTGATTAAGTGCAAGAGAACCATGCTTTACTGTGACAGCTGCTAGGCCTCTGTCAACAAATCAATGTATTTTTTTTTCCCTTTTCGTCTTAACTCTCCCGTTAGCATCCTGCTGTTACTAGAGATGAAAAACATCTCTATAACTGTCTGCTGATTGACCACTTTCTGATTTGCCAATCACATAAAATGTTTTTATGACAGAAAAGGCTAACCCTTCATTCTAAGCAGCTTTTTGGGCACAAATGGTGCAATTTACTGAAATCTTCTGGGGTGTGGCTGCTGCTCCCATAATTTAGAATCACAATAAAGAGTAAGACATATTTTGCAGAAAAAAAAGTCAATTTACTTCCTGGATTTGATCAGTAAGGTTCCGAATGCACCCTGCTCATCCAGTGAATTTGGGGAAGTATTTTAACAGTGGTCCCACCCACTGATCTCCTGCTGTCTAGATGAGGTAGTCGCCTTTAATAGCTTTCTGTGCACAGAATACCCTTGGTTATTTATAACAGAGTGAGGTTGTTAAAAGCTGCTCTCTCTTAGCATCACACTGTGCACCAGAAACAGGTGTGGTTAGGAGACAGCAAATATAAAGTTCTCTAAAGCAACTTTGGGTCAAAATAGAACTTTTACAGACATACTGCTGAACACAGCAGACTAGCCTCCTGCCTTCCACCTCCAGCTGTATGGCTTGGAATCGAGCCCTGAACTTGCCTGACTGGAATGAATATAGGACAAGCCCATATGGAATATGTAAATTACTGTCTAAAGACGAAGTAGAACATTTTGAGACTTTTTAATGGAGTGTATTGCCATAAACTTTTATATATGCTTTTACTTCATAACCAAATAAGTTACCCTAAACCAAGATTTTCACTGTCAAACCTGAACATGATTTATTTTGCCCAGTCAATTTCTCCTTGAGCCTTAATGTATAAACTAAAAAAGCACAAAGAATTCTACTAAAAATGTGTTATACCTTCAACAGGCCAAGACAGCAACAGCAGTAGTATTTGAGCACTGGAAGCAGCTCCTTGATGTCATGAGTTGAACACAGCCATGACTTGCCTTAACTTTCTGCTAGCTTGATCAGCAAGCCATTGAGAATAAGGGAAAAAAATCTCAAATATTTTGTATAATATAGAAAAAAAAATCACTGTTAAGATCAAAAAAAGCGCCACTAACTGTTTCAAAAGACAAAGAAATAAAGCAGTTAATGAGCCAATTTCCCAAGCAATATAGCATTGGACATTAATTCTGGCTGCATATTGATGATTCTCTAACTTGTTCATCCTGGATGCCTCTGAAGGCCCCATGCTACACAAAAATCCTGCATAAAAGAAGGTAGCTATAGTAACATATTTTCTTTTTTTTCCATGCAGGAGAGAAGAAATAGAGCTAACATGGAAAAGCAATGGAGCCAATGATGAAAAAAGGAAGGGATAAGACAAACTAACTTAATCATAAGGAAATAGAAAGATGTTGGTAAAGGGTCCTGGAGAAGTTCCTACTAAGCAGCTCTTTGGTTTTCTCTGGTGCCAGTCTCCACACCCCTGGAGGTGTTTTGTAACCACTAAAGAGTTAGTCACCCCTTCGTTAAAAGCATAGCTTTATTGCTGTACAGGGGTAATTAGAATTTTCAAAAGTTTTGAAGTTCATAATAACATTTAGAAACAAAGAATTAAAAATAGTAAGTTGATCTGTTTTTGTTCTAAATGATCGAAATAGAATATAAATTAGTTAGGATGATACCAAAATTAAAAGAAATTGTTTTCTCACTTGACTTCATGGCCATACTCAAAGGTTGTTACTACTATAATGAAATCATCGTGGCTCTCAGAATATTTCTTCACATTCATCCATGTCTTGCTCTATTTTCTTAAAACTCAAAGAACCAAAAAGCTTGAACAGCAGATACTATTGCATCTTTTATGAAATATCCACATAGAAAAATGTTATATCAAAACATTTTAAACATATTTATAAGTGTTGCACATGCTCTCTTATTTTAGGGACAAAATTTGCTTTTGTTTTTCCCTTTTCTCTCTTATCTTATGGCTCAGAAAACTTTCTACTATCAAAGAAGTAAAAGTTAAATTAAAGCAAA
>NW_006436808.1:1075037-1081944 GCF_000325575.1 Pteropus alecto | reverse complement strand
AAGAGATTCTTTCTATTACCAGAGAGAAAGTTGAGATCAGCTGGTTTTTATTTTAAGCTCTAGAAACATTCCTTTCTCTGTGTTATATAGTTTTAAGAAGTTTCTGTCTGTCTTCTCTGTCATATATAAAAGAATGTTTCCAAGTATTTAGGTTTTATATATAATTTTCCACCATATACGGAAATTAAGAGTACCTTATATAAAACACTTCTCTCTCAATTATCTTAACATATTGCTGCAGAGAGAAGCTCTCATCATGTTCTCAAGCCCAAGCTTTACCCCATGTTCGAGACTACATGCTTGGTTTAAAAGGGAAAAGTACCTAACTGCCATTTCCACCAATCTCAGATTGATGGCTATTTAAAATGGTTCAAGGCTCATATTGAAACTATTGTCTCTGCAGACACAAGGAATGACATATATGCATGGACATTTGAGAATCTAAGAAAGCCTGAAGTCCATCTGTATACATTTTTAGTTGGATAAACAGGTATACTTGATTATATTGTGCCTTAGACAGTGTTCTCTAGAAACCAGTACTAAGATGAAAAATTGTGTGCAGGTTAACCAGAGAGTTCTCTTGAGAGCTACAATTATAAGAAAGGGGGTGTGGCAGAACTGGGCACTTGGAGAACCTGACGAGCGATATAGTTGCAGCTGGAGCATACACCCATCCTCGGAGCCTCCAAGGATGGAATGGCCCCTAAGAGTTGTCATATGAGGCAAGAGTTCTTGCCTTTATCCCCATGGGATCCATTTCAGCCTCGGACAGCTCCCTATGAGGGGGCATAACCTTGGTTGAGCTCCTAGAGCTAAGGGCAATGCCCAGTGAGGGAGGCAGCTGTGAGCTTTGCAACAGACAGTTCAAGCAGCTAAAGGATGGTTTCATTGGACATAATGAGGGACCTGGACAAAGCCATAAAGTATTCACTGGGAAAAAAACATGGTTTGTGATACAGAATTTTTGCCATAACTGTAAAAATTTACCATTTTATTTATGGTGGCTCATTTTGGAATAATGTATTGGATGTTTTATTTTGTTTGGTTGTTTTATGTGTATATATGTGAGTGCGTATATCAGGTAATACTTACATCTAACTTAAAACGAATTCCTCCTAGAATTTAGAAATGGAGAACTTAGATCAAGCCCAATACATTCATTTTACTAATAAAGAAACTTTTCCCATGTCAAAAGGCTAGTTAGCGACAGCCTATATCAATAAGGAGTTTCCAATCTAATTTCCTTTCAGATTATCATTCTGCTTAATTTTAAAATCTTTGTCCATTGTATTCTGGTCTGTACTAGAAACATTGGAGGAATACAAAAGAAAACCCATGGATCCCACCTCCACATAGCTTACAATCTTGAGATCATCTGTGCTAAAATATGCTCCATTGTTACTGAAAATGTTATTCTAAGAATAAGATTTGACGACACTTGAATTAGCTATTTTATGATAATCTAATAAGATGCCAACTTTTTTTTTCCATGTAGAAATGTGCTGATCTCCCCATATTTTAATTATGAAGCCACTATTAGTAATGTTCTCCTTCTCAGGTATCACCTGAGTCTATCTCAAATAACCATGCCCCATGAGTGAAAGAGCTGTGCCTCTTCAGAATTTAATCAGTTCAGGCTCAAGTACACTCTCCCCATTCTTTGAGCTTTCCTCTATCTCTAGTTAATATATTTGCAGGCTGATGTTTCAATTCTTTTTGCATGTCAGATTATTTGTTCTACTGCCATAAATTGCTCTTTTTAAAGATAATTTCTGTCAACATCGCATGGGTCTTCCTGTTCCCTCAGCCCCACTGGAGGTAACTGAAAGCATCCAACAGCAGGAGGAAGGAGCTACAGCTGCCAATCCTGGGGGAAGGGGACTGAAAAAGCAGTGCATCCTACCCAATGTGTTAGAACATTCTGATGTAGCACAGTGAACTTCAGCCTCTGAAGCTGCTCCTGTCTACTTTTTTTTTCTCTTCACTTGGTTTTCATGATTTATGACAAAGGTGACAATGACAGTGATAATGATGATAATTGTATCTATCAAGCACTGACTGTATTTAATACTTATATAAATAACACCTCATTCTTATTTTGATCTACAAAAGGGCATAATATATTTTATATTTGTCACAAACTTGGCCAAGTACATATCATATCACTTATTTTTTGCGTGATTCCGGTCTCCAGAACACAATTGTCTATTCATACTAGTCTCCTATCTAATGCCTCCATGGAATCTTCAAAAATATTGCTGTTTTCTGCTGGAAACATACCACATTAATTATCTTACGATTGTTCCACATCCTTTTATTAATGTTTAAAATTTGGCAGAACTCTGTCTTCCTCTTTATAACAAATAAAATAGTAATAAAAAATGGGAGGCTAAAATCCAGCATAAAACACTTTTTTATACAAATGCATGTCTCTCTGTAACAATTCCCCTGAGAGCACCCAATATAAAATCCCAGTGTAAAAAAGAAGCCTAACGCTGCTTTGCTCTGCAGTAAGATCTGTCTTAGCACAACTCAGTCCAAAGAAATCAGACACAAATCTAACTCTAAAGCATTGATGAGTTTTGTTCATTTGTTTGTTGTCTGGATGGAGAGATGAAAGAAGAAATTATGGCTTCCACCTTATAAAAATATAAAATTCCCTTTAATCATTTCTAGCTTATCCTAGAGCTTCCCTTCCTCCAACAGTTGTTACATTGTTCCCATATTTTCCTCAAAAAATTTCTCCTTGTCTACAGCCATGCTTCCCTGAATAAGCCCTATCCCGTCTGACCTTGGAAGCTAACCAGGGTCAGGCCCGGTAAGTACTTGGATGGGAGACCATTGAGGAAAACCGGGTTCTGTAGGCATAAAAAATAATTTTAAAAAATAAGGGTTTGTAAGCTGACAAGGTCCTTGCAACCTGTGAGGTCAACCAAGGGTTGCCTCTCCTAAAAAAAAAAATGCTCCTCACAGTTATTTCTAATAATTTTTTTCTTTTTTATTATTTTACTCAAATTCTTCCCCAAACTGTCCCCTAAATCCTCTCATCTTACAGAATCATTTGTATAATAAAACAAACAAACCTAGTAGTTTCAGGAAGAAAAGGAAAAGAAAAACCACTAGCAATTATCCAATAGATAGCATTTTGTTCCATGTGGGAATAGGTTTGAAGGGAGGGATTGGTGATTGCTTGGTGGTGGAGAGAGTGTGGAGCACAGGGCGAAGGTGCTAGGAGAGCTGAGTTTATCCCTCCAAATCAACTTGGTCAGTCTTTTCTTTAAAATTTGAATAGTGTCTAACGCCCATGATTCTCCTCAGTTTTGGTCTTATATCAACAATTTCCTGTTGGAAAGGTCTCCCTGGATATCCTACCAGAATCTCAAACTTATTATGTTAGTTAAAAGAACATATTATGTGCCCTGGGACATTTGCTTCTCTGTAAACTGTTCTATTAATCTCATCACCAAATTGCCCAAAATTAAAACCTTAGAGTCCTCTAACCTCCTACACCCAAGAGATTCTAAATGAAAGCTTTGCAAGCTTTTTCTAATTACCATCTCCATTATCAAAGCCTTGGCTTAATCCCTCATCATCTCTTACCACAATTTCACAATCACTGCTTAGTTTCAACTTCCTGTCATCAAAAATTGCTACCCCCTTGCCTCTTTCCTTCCTTCCTTCCTTCCTTCCTTCCTTCCTTCCTTCCTTCCTTCCTTCCTTTCTTTTTCATTTATTATGGAAATTTTCAATCCTATAGAAATTAAAATAATAAACTCGTGTATCGTCAACTAGTTTTAACAGTTCACAATTCCTGACCAACATATTTTCATCTATTTCCAATCCTTGATTATATTGAAGCAATCCTAGGCATCATATCATTTTCAACTCTAAGAAGTATAAGAAAGGAACTCTCTTTTTTAACAAAATTACAAAACCTTATCACACTTAAAAATAACTATAATTTCTTAATGTCCATAATTCCCTGATTATTTTATACATTTTTTTATTTTACAGTTTGAATCAGGTTCTAAATAGGTACCATAAACTACAACTGCTTCTATGTCTTTCAAATCTCTTTTACTCTCTTACTATGGCTGTCCACTCTTTTTCTTTCTTTCATTGTTGTTATTGTTGTTGTTGTTGAAGAAAATGGGTTGTTCTATTTGGGTTTTGCTGATTGCATTTCCATTTTATCATTTAACATATTTCCTTATTTGTTATGTTTTTCCTATAAATTGGTGGTCAGATTTAGAGACTTGATCTGTTTTAGATTCAACATTTTAGGCAAGAAAATTTCATAGACTGTCTCATATACTTGCATCAAGAGGTACATAATGATTTGTCTCTTTTTTATGTTGCCAGTCTTTGCCTAATTCTATTAATTCATCAGGTATTATAGGCAAAATTGTGATAGTTTATTCTTTCTTCTTGATTTATTAGCCAGAAATTATCTATAAAAAAGAAATTTTCCTCATTAATTACTTGGTTTTATTAACCTATAGTTCCAAGCTTGGTATTGAAAATATTTCACAATCCAGCTATGATCTATCTTGTCAGATTCAACCCCTGCTCCCCACCCCACATATATTTTCCCCTAGAGTGTGATGGTTTACAAGAAATATGTTTCAAGATTTGTTTTACATCCTCAGCATTTAGTAACTGCTGGCATATATTAGGCAATTAAGAAATATTTGCTGAATGGGAGAGTGAATAAGATTTCCTATATAAGTAACTGATCATGTAATACTTGTATTTATGCATGATTTCAAACACATTCAGACTTTTGGATCCTCATATTTAATGTCAGAAACAGTTCTTTTCAATGTAAATACAATAATACACTGACAAGTCGCATTAACTTCTAACACAACATCAGTAGTGAATTAAATGAAGACATTCTAAATTACACCATTCAAGAAATACATGTTATTCTAGAATAGATTTGGCTCCATGCACTCTTAGCAATATGAAATCACCAGTTCTCAATGATTTTATCCTCTATCACTTGTAGTACCTAGACCATCACTCTAAGCAGAGTCAGGTAACATTAGCATTTCAAAGAGAACACTAAGCAAACCTTCAAATACAATGAGATTTCATTCTGAGAAATAGAATTTGTCATTCCCTTATTCTCAAAACACTCATCCTTTGCCTTGCATCACACCATACACATAGGTTTTCCTCTTACAGATATCACCTTTGATTCTGTGTCTACCTTTCCATATGGTCTTTATATCAGAAAGTTCCTCCAAGTTCAAAACTAAATTTGTTTTACTACTATATTTACTCCCTGGGCAATGCCATCTGATTATCAACTTATTTCCCGCCCGCATCTTTCCTTCAAATTGAACATATGTAACTGCCTTCATCTCTACATGGAAGCCTCACACGCAGCTCACAGTGAACATCATCATCTCCCTCATACAGACTGCTGCTCTTTCACTGTTTAGACTCTCAAAGAGTACCATCACTTGTAGTTAGTTAAACTAGGTACTTAGCTATGACTTATACATCTTCTCACCCTTCATATTCGATCAAGATAGTTTATTCTGTTCTATACAGCAAATGCTCCTTGAAAGAAACCATTTTTTCTCTATTTTCATTTTTACCATACTAGTCCAGGTCACTAGGAAGTTTTTCTTGCACTATGGTCAGTGTCTCCCAATTGCCACCCTGCATATACTCTTGCCTTGAATCAGTCCAGAATAATCTCTCAACAATTTTTCCACTCCCTTGTTTAAAGTCCTTTGGAGGTTTTTTGTTTTCTGGAGATAAATAAGAAAATCCTTAACATTTCCTAAAAGCTTTGTGTGATCTGGATACAGTCCTTTCGACCACTTCACTTTTAGTCACTTTTGGCTTAATTCATCAAGTACACTGTATTTGTTAAGGAAGGAATAAGTCTTTTGCACATAGGTTGTACCCTCAGTCTGGGGTACATAGCTATGATCTTCTACTTCATCTAATTTATCATCAGGGTGTGGCCCAAACATACTATCTTTAATAAACATTCTGTGACACACACATCACACTCCCTGCCACCACCATGAAGAACAGGTCAAAGTCCCTTGTTATAATATCTTTTACAACCTTAGACCTCTTTATAGCACTTACTACAATCGCAATTGAATAATTATGTTTTAAGCTGAAAGGACTTTCTTAAAATATTGGCCTTCCAAACTAAAATGTGAACTCATGAAAACTAGGGGTTTAGAGCTTTGCAAATCTTAGTCACTGGTGCGTTAGTCTCTGATACAAAATACACAATAAATATCTGTTGATTAAAGAAAGGAATCAATCAATAGAAAAAGCATAAGGGGCTTTTCATTTTGTAATTTGCCTCCTAGGACTTCGGGAGATTCTGGGCCAAAGTGAGATCTTCTGCTAAGGTATGCACACTCATTTTTGTGAACAATAAATATAGTACCTGCATTCCTGATTTCATCCAATGCAATTTTATTCAACTTACATTTATAAAGCATCCTCTAATAAGCAGCAGTTTATTCAGTCAATACTCTGTCACTGAGTATCAATTATAGGTGCTTTGCTAAAAGCTGCACACTTCCTTAAAGTTCTGAATGGCTATTAGAGACTATCTCTCTGGTGCCTACTTGGGATGGTATCTGTCATCCCATTAATATTCTTATTATTCTTAGAAGAAATGAAATCACTTTGGAAAATACTAGTAGGTAGGATTGGGCAGATTATAAAAGACTTTGTGCCCAAGCTATCCTTAACTCACAGCATGGAAAAGGAGCCTCCGTTATATAATTTATATTCCAAATTTATTAGTGTCTATCTTAAATTTAAATTTTTCGTACTTTTCAGACAATGCAAGAACTTAGAACCCTTTAACTCAATTTATCTTCCTTCCTTCTTTTGCACTCTTCTTATAGTATTATAATGC
>NW_006436808.1:1053028-1074955 GCF_000325575.1 Pteropus alecto | reverse complement strand
AATGTCTGAGATGACATTCCAGCATTTTACTATGAAAACATTATAATATATAGCAAAGCGGGGAAGAAATTATAGTGAACAACCTACCACCCAGATTCTACAATTAACGTTTTACTAAACTTGTTTAATTATGAATTTATCTAACTTTCCACCCCTCTAAATAACTATACACTTTACTGTTTGATGTCTAAGTAAGTTGAAGTCCTCACTATCCTGCTTGCTAAATACTTCAAGATGCATGCCATTGACTAGAGTTCAATATTTAGTCACAGTTATTTTATTTTGAGGTAAAATGTACCTGCAAAGAAATGCACAAATTTTAAGAATGTTATTCAGTGAGGTTTGCTGGGTATCTAGTGATATCTCATTGTAATGCTAAGCAATTTTTCATGTGCTAATTTGTGTATCTTCTTTTGTAAAGTATCTGTTCAAATCCTTTGCAGACTTTTGATTGGTTTTCTTTTTATTATAGAGTTGTAGAAGTTCTTTCTCTATCCTAGATACCAGTCCTTTGTCAGATTTACATGTTGAAAATATTTTTTCCCAGTGTGTGGATTTCTAATTCATTCTTTTAATGGAATCTTATAACAATAATTTAAAATTTTGATGAGCTCTAAATTATTCTTTTTTTCTTTTATGGTTATCCTGTCCAATTCCCAAAGATATTCACCTATATTTCCAATTAGAAGTTTTATATTTTAAGCTTTATGTCTAAACCTATGAGCCATCTCAGAATAATTTTTGGTATGATATAAGGTATGATTTTATGTTCATATTTCCTTATGGATATTCAGTTGCTGCAACATCATTTATTTGAAAGACATATCTTTCTTTATCTAATTTCTTTGAATCCTTGATTGAAAGTCAGATGTTATTCTACTTTTGAATTCTCTATTTTGTTCCATTAATCTATTTGTTAATTACAAATGTCTTGATTACTATAGTCTTGTAGTAAGATAAAGTCAGATAGTATGGGTTCTTCAACTTCACTTTTCTTTTACAAGATTATTTTTGATATCTAGGATCCATATCAATTTTAGAATCACTTTGTCAATTCCTAAAAGTAAAAAGCTAGTGATATTATGATTAAGGTTTCTTCCCTCATTCAGTGTCCGGCATCAATTTTCCTTCTTAAAGTCATCACACCCAACCTCAAATTCCCCTGCCCTCTCATTTTCAGGGCAATATTCAGCACTAATCCAACTTCTACATCCAGTGCTGATGTACAAACCCTTATCAAAATGTCTTCAAGAACCCACAGCTTTAATGGGCAATTTTGTAAATATCTTTTAGTTATCTGTTCAAACTTTTGATATCTCATCCTTCCTTCCTCACATCACCCATCCCATGTAAATGGGTTACTAATGTCTTTACACAAACCATTTTGATTTACTCAAGCAGAATTCTGGTTGGTAAAATCTTCTTCAAATCAATATATCAGGATATAAAAAGTAAATTTGTGTGTGGCTGCAGAAAAGACATGCCCTCTTCACCTTCCTCTCTGATACACAAACACACATTCAAAAGTTTCACTTCTTTTAATCATGTACCAGCCTGAAATTTGTTCTCATGTTACTACTCAGCTGCTGACATGGGGATATTTAATGGCTAGAAAAAAAGATGTCAAAGTTACTGTTCACTCATCCGGCAAACATCCATGAGATGTTTAAGAAGAGACAACCTCCTCATAAGTACTTCCCCTAATGCCTGTAATTAAGCCATGTTAAGATTATTCCCAGAGTTACGAAGTGATCACATTATTTTTTCTATCATTTGATGTGACTGAATACTGATCTGATTTAAATTTGAATTGGATCCCCACCTCTACTTTTAAAGTAGAAATGTCATTATAGAAATACAGTCTTCAATACTACTTCCCTACATTTCACATGCTCACTTTTTCCCCTCCCTAACATATCAATAAATACCAATTCTTCCAGATTTCTATCTCTGGTTGTAGAGACCCAGTTGAATTCTGCTCCTGCTAGTTTTATGTATGGGACGGCTTAGAATATGATTAGTCATGACCTAAACAAAAAGCTTTCATAAAATATCTACAGAAAAACAAAAACTACATATTTTCTAGATCTGCCAGGTAAAGTCAAAGCCTACTTTCTAGCATAATGTATTTTTTTCTTTTCAATTGACTTTATTTTTTGAGCTGTTTTAGATTCACAGCAAAGCTTAGGATAAGCTATAGAGTTACCATCTACCTCCTACCCCCACAAACACTCAGCCTCTCACACTATTGAAATCCCCAACCAAGTGGTGCATTTGTAATAATTAATAAACTTACATTAAGACATCATTACCATCCAAAGCCCATAGTTTACATTAGAGTTCACTCTTTCTGCTGTACATTCTGTAGGTTTTGACAAATGCATAATGACATATATCCACCATTACATTAGCATACATAATAGTTTCACTGTGCAAAAAATCCTCAGTGCTTCACCTATTCAACTATCTCCTCTCTAATCCCTAGCAACCACTGATCTTTTTACTGTCTCCATAATTTTATCTTTTCCAGAATGTCATATAATTGAAATTATATACTATGTAGCCTTTTTAAATTGGCTTCTTTCACTTAGTAATATGCTTTTACATTTCCTCCATGTCCTCTTATGGACTGAAATCACATTTCTTTTTAACACTGAATAATTTGCCATCATCTGGAAATACCAATTTATTTATCCATTCACCTACTGAAGGACATACTGGTTGCTTCCAAGTTTTGGCAAATATGAATAGAGCTACTATAAACACCCATATGAAGGTTTTTGTGTACATATAAGTTTTCAACTCTTTGGGTAAAAAATTGTCAAACTGTCCTACAATGTGGCTATATCATTCTGCATTCCCACCAACAATGAATCTACTTCCCATCTTGATCTACTTCATCTACTTCTCCTCTTGATCAATTTGATATATAGATTCAACACAATCTCATTAAAATCCCAGCAAGTTATTTTGTGGATATCAACAAAATGATTCTAAAGTTTATATGGAGAGGCAAATGACCCAGAGTAGCCAACAGAACCAAATCTGGATTAATTTCCTATGGCTGGCAATCCTTGACAGTCTTTGACTTGTAGAAGCATCATCCTAATTTTTGCCTCTCCTCCCATCTTTTTTTGTATTCCCCTATTGAAGAAACATATTATTAGACTTAGGATAATCTCATTTCTAGATTCTTAATTACATCGATAAAGATTTTTTCCAATAAGGTTATATTCACAAATTCTGTATGGACATATCTTTTGGGGACCACCATTGAAGATATTTGTATTAGTCTTCTCTGGCTGCCATAACAAAATACCATAGAGTGGGTGATAGAACCAATAGAAATTCATTTTCTTACAGTTCTAGAGGCTAGCAAGTCCAAGATCAAGATGACTTCAAGGTAGATTTCATTCTGAGGCCTCTTCTCTTGGCTTGTAGGCAGCTGACATCTATCTGCTCACATGATTTCTTTATATACACATAGAGAGAAAGCAAGCTCTTTGGTGTCCCGTATAAGAACATTAATCCTATCAGATCAAGGCCCAACCTTTACGACTTCATTTAATCTTAATTACTTCTTTACTACAAATTAGTCACACCAGGAATTAGAGCTTCAGCATATAAATTTGGAGGGACACATACATTCACTCCACATTCTACCTATGACCCCATAAAATTCATGTCCTTCTCACATTCAAAATACATTCATTCCATCTCAATAGCCCCAAAATATTTAGCTCATTTTAGCATTAGTTCTGAAGGCAAAAATCTCATTTAAATATCATCTAATTCAAGTTTGGGTAAGGCTTGAGGTACAATTCATCCAAAGACAAAATTCTTCTCCAGCTGTGAACCTGTGAAACCAGACAAGTTATATTCTTCCAAAATATAATGGTCAGCCAGGAATAGGATAGATATTCTTATTTGAAAAAAACATAAATTGGGAAAAAGAAAGTAATGAGTCCCAAGCAAGCCTAAAATTTAGCAAGGCAAATTCCATCAGATTATTTAAGGTGTTAGTGGATACTCGAACTTACAGGTTTCAAAATTGCAAAGTAAATACACGGACGCACACGCACACACACACACACACACACATACATACATACATACACACACACACACACACATATATGTGTGTATATATATAATTTATAATACACACACACACACACACACACATATAATCTCCATTATGAAGTGATTACCACAAAGAAGTAAATTATCACATCTTTAATCTCATATAGTTGTTTTTGTGGTGAAAATACTTATGATCTATCTCTTAGCAAATTTTGAGTATGTAATGCAGCATTAACTATAATCACCATACAGCACATTAGATTCTGGAACTTATTCATCTGACAACTGAAAGTCTGTACCTTGACCATCTTTCTATTTCCTTCTATCCCCCATTCCCTGGTAACCACTGTTCCACACTCTAGTTTTATGAATTTGACACTTTTAAATTCTACATATAAGTGAGGCCATAGAGTATTTTTCTTTTCATATTTAGCATATTTCACTTAGCATAACATCTTCCATGCTTATTCATGTTATTACAAATGGTAAGATTTTCTTTTTAGCAGCCGAATAATATTCCATGTGTATATGTACTACATTTTCTTTATCCATTCACATTTGATGGACACTTAGGTTGTTTCCATATCTTGACTATTGTGAATAATGCTGCAATAAACATAGGAGTACAGGAAAGTCTTCGAAATACAGATTTTATTTCTTTACACATATACCCAGTATTGGATTTGCTAGATCATATGATAGTTCTTTTTTTAACTTTTTGAGGAATCTTAATACTTTTCCCCATAATGGCTGTACCAATTTATATTCCTACAAACAGTGTATAAGGGCTTCCTTTTCTCCATACTCTCACTGACACTTATTTATCAAACCACTTTTTGATAACATCCACCCTAACAGCTTTGAGGTGATGTGTCACTATGGTTTTACTTTGCATCTTTCTGAAGATTAGTGATGTTGAATACCTTTCTATATACCTATTGCCTATTTGTAAGTCTTCTTTTAAAAAATGCCTATTCAGGTTTTTTTGCCAATTTTTTAATCAGGTTATTAATTTATTTTTTGCTATTGAATTGTATGAGTTCCTTATACATTTTGGATATTAGCCACTTATTAGATACATGGCTAGCAAATATTTTCTTCCATTCTATAGGGTGCTTTTTTCTTATGCTGACTGTTTCTTTTGCTGTGCAGAAGCTCTTTAGCTTGATATAGTTTCCACTGTTTATTTTTGCTTTTGTTGTCTTGTTTTTGGTGTCATATTCAAAAAAAAAAATCATTGCCAGGACCAACACCAGGAAATTTTTTCCTTTTTTCTTCCAGGAATATTATGGTTTCAGGTCTTACATTTAGGTCTTTAACCCATTTTGAGGTAATGTTTGTATATGGTCTAAGATAAAGGTTTGATTTCCTTCTTTTGCGTATAGATATCTAGTTCTCTAAACACTATTTATTGAAAAAACTATCCTTTCTACATTGTTTATTCTTGATGCCCTGGTCAAAGATTAGTTGATCATATGTGGTCGACTAATAAGCCATACATATAAATCATATGTATGGTTTATATCTGTGCTCTCTATTCTATTCTGTTGGTTTATGTGTCTGTTTTTATGACAGTACCATGGAATCCCTTGTGTTTAGGATAAGATTCCTTTTGTTGGTTTATATCTCTCTTTGTTATAGCACATGCTATATCTATAGGATATGTACAAACACACACACACACGCACACACATATATACACACACATAGATATACATATGCAATATAGAAAAACTTATAGAGAAAGAGGGGCTCAAATCAACTCTATGTAACATATATATAAATATATATATGAACAAAGATCAAATAAACAATCTTGATTTCTACCTTAAGAAACAAAGAAATAAAAACAAGAACAGTGCTTGATTTGAAGGCTTATTATAAAGCAATGTTCTCAAGATAGCGTTTTATTGTTCTAAAGGTAGATAAATAAATCAATAGAATAGAATAAGGCATCCAGAATAGACCTACATATATTTGGACAAAGGCACTTCAGTAGAGAAAGAACAGTTCCTTCAACAAATGGTGCTAGAATTTTTTAATATTTATATTGGAAAATGAACTTCAATCCATATCTCATACCATAAACAAAAATTAACTTAAATAGATTAAAGACTATATGTGAATATAACCTTAAACTACAATATTTCCAAAAGAAAACATAGAAGAAAGAAAATCTTGAATCCCCAGGATAGGCAAAGATTTCTTAGATACAACAAAAACATAATCCATATAAGAAAAAATGATGAATTGAACTATATAAAAATTACAAACTTGGATTCTTCTAAAGACATTGTGGAGATAATGAAAAGATGAACCACAGACTGGAATAAAATAGTTGCAAATCATATATCTGATAATGAACATGTATTCAGAATAAACAAAAAATCATTAAACTTACTAAGAAAGTATAAAAGCCAATAAAATGGACAAAAGTTTTGAATGAACAGTTCACCAACAAGACATATGGATGCCAAAAAAACACATGAAAAAATGCCAAATATCATATCATTAGGGAAATTTAAATTAAAACCACAATGAGATATCATACATCATCAGAATAAAGTTAAAAAGAGTGACCATATCATAGAAAGTTTTGGTGAGGATATGAAGGACTAGAACTTTCATACAACCACTAGTGGGAATTTAAAATAGTACAACCACTTGGGAAAATAGTTTGGTAGTTAGTGCAAAAAGTAATCATACACTTCTCATAGGATCCAACCACTCTGATCCTAGATATTTACCTTAGAGAAATGACAATATATGTCCACACAAAGATTTCTATTTGAATGTTCATAGTACCATTGTTTGCAAAAGACAAAATCTGGAAACAAACTATGGCTGTCCTTTCTATTGAATTCTATTTGACAATAAAAAGGAACAAACTATTGATACATGTTACATGCATAAATATCAAAATAATTTTGCTAAGTAAAATAAGCCATACAAAACAAGTATACATATTATAAGATTCCATTTATATAAGGAAATTCCATTTTAAAAGGCAAACTATAATAACAGAAAGATCAGTGTTTGTTTTGGGAAGGGGCATGGATTTAGGTAATGGTGAAAAGGAGGGTTTACAAAAGAGCAAATGAAGATGTTCATTATCTAGACTGTGGTGACTATTTCATGGGTGTACACATCTGTCAAAATTTATTAAATTATATGCTTTAAATTGAACAGTTTATTGTATTTAAATTACACCTCAATAAAATTGTTAAAAAAATGAAAACAAAAATGGCAAACAACAAAATATGATTATGAATTTGGCCATAGAGATGTTTCAAAGGTTGGCACTGAACTGATAGAACACTAAAGAAAATGTGAGACAATGACTAACTACAAGAAAAATTTTTGATCAAGAAAGGCAATGTAATTCTGGTATATGTTACAAGGCTTTATTGTTAATAACATTATGTAATTTTTGTAATAAGATTTTAAAAATAAATTTTGAGTTATTGAATGATTAAATAACTATATTGAGAGGATGGGGAAATGGAGAGAGTGTGTGAATGGCAGTATGAGATAAATTATGCTTTTGCACAATAAAAGGTCAATATATATAGTCTAAACTTGACAACTCAAGAAATAAGTATTTGTAAATACTTAGTCTGGGTGTGGAAAAGAACAAAGTCTACTGACTTTTTTAAATAAACTTTAAGATGCTCTTTGAATTTTTAAACTATGTACTTACAATTATATTTATAAAAATAAAACTTAATTATTTAAAACCCTGGGAAGTTTGTATTTCATTATAGAAAAAAATTTCAACCAATACTATTGAAATTAATATGCTTGGTGCTAAAAGGAGGCAAATTTTCACAAAGGAGATACCTTGAATAATTCAATCCCAAAGCATTCTGGACAATTGAAATTTGTTAGTTTTGTTCTTAAAAGATTCGAACACTTCAAAGGAGTGCTCTGAAACTTCTAACTCATTATACAAGGTTCGTAGAGCATTTGGTATCTTCAAAGCGTTAAAGAAATACAAAATACTGTCTTTCTGTTCTTACTACTCTATTAAGTTTCTCTAGTAATAGTAGAGAGGTAGGATATTTAAAAATTGGTGAGTTAGTATAGCATTATTTATAGAAATATATATATATATCTGAGTCCAATTTTTCAGTTTCAGTTTTTCAATTGATATTATTGATATGTGATTCCTACACTTTTTGTGTTAAGCATTTACTCAATAGCAACTTTTCAACATTTTAAGTTGGCTTAATTTCCAGCCATATTACACCATGAGAAAGAGGAGAAAGAATAGCAACAACAGTATCTAGGTTGGATTATGGAACCAATTCAACTCGATTTATGATATGGAATTGAAAAAATAAATCTGGTTTTTGAAAGCAAATAAAATTTTAAAAATAACAGACTTGTTAACCTATTCTTACCACGGCTGAAGGCTTAGATATTTACTTTAAGAACAATTTGCAGACAGAACATTTTAACTACATATTTAGTAAAGGTATACAATATAATTGAGTAAAAAAAACAGCTCAAGTTATGCCACAACATATGCTTCATCCAAATTAATCCTCAGGGATAAAATTTTATTTGTGGATATTTTCCAATTCTATCTTTTATTCATCACCCATGATGTTTTGATTTGAATTCAGTCTTGTTAAAACAAATTTAGTTATAATTTGCCTGCTAGAATATTTTTTTCAACTCTCCTAAAATGTCAGCAAACATCAATTACTTTGTAAATAAAATAATTTATCAGTAACCCAAGTGTTCCCAGAGTAAATATATTAATTATGTTACAGATTTCAGGCTTAAACTTTAATTTTGGAACTTGCACTGAATGTCAAAAAAAAAAAAATGTGACTATGGGTAAAAATATTTAGCCTCACATTACCACCTTCCTAGAATTACATGTTGCTCTGGCTATTGACAATCCTGGGGATTATCCTGGTTATTTCTAGAGCAATATTTTTGAGTCCAATTTATTGATTTCTTAGTCTGATCTCTTTGCTGAGTTAACAGCAAATAACCCAAACAATTTCGCAGAATTTAAGGGTCAGAAGGGAACTTAAAGGTCATTGAGTCCAACCACTGTCAAAATAATGTCAGATTTCCTCAAAATATTAACATAAGAGCTGGTCCCTCTACTTCTTGCTAAACCCAACAGATACTTCTCAGTATTTCACTGGCTTAAATACTCAATAGAGCCAGTCATTGTTGCCCTTCCCAATCCTCTTCCTGCTCCTGCTTTTCCTTCCATTTTTGACATGTTTTCTTCCCACGGTTTCCATGGTACTATATTTTACCACTTACTCATCCAGCCCCTCTTAAGCCCTTTTTCTTCTGCAAATTATTTAAATCTTCTCCTCTTCAAGGTCAGTGTTATACCCTCTAATCTTACTCACTACACAGATCTAATTCATTTCCCTTGTCTTCAACCATTTTAGGATGATAATATTTAAATTTATATTTAACCTGAAACTCTGTCCTATATTATAAATTTGTATATCCAACAAAGTTTTGGACATTTCCATTTGGATGTCCCACAAATATCTCAAATTCATCATATCTAATTCAAACTCTTTATTTTATCCCCACAAACCAGGTATTTCCTTTGTACTCCCCATCACTATGAATAGAACATTATCCACTAATCACTCAAGCGAACAAGCAGAACATCACCTAATTCTACCTCTTAAATAACTCAAATCTATCAACTGCTCTCCTTCCTCAATATTGATTCCTTAGTTTGGGCAGCTAACTTTCCCTTTCCCTTATATAATATTGTGAAAGTCTAACTGGAATACCTGCTTTCAGTCTGACTTTTTTCCACCATACTATCAGTTGTTTTTCTAAAATATGAGTCTGATCTCTCTCCTTCATTTAAAACATTTTAATTGCTACATGTTGTCCATAGCATGAAGTTAAACTGTATTAAAATGGCCTCTAAGGCCCTTGGTTAATCCCGTAATTTCACCTCTTTCTACTAAAACAAACTTTCATTTCTAAAAGAAATTGAACACATCTTGTTCAATCATGTCTTCAAAGGGCTCCCTCGGCTGTTGCAGATTGGGTTCCCCAGAAAACGGACTTTAAGATAGAGAGTGGTGTGCATAAAATCTATTAGAGAATACTCTCAGGATCAATACCTGGGGAAGGAGAGGAAAGGAGAAGGACTGCCAGGGAGGGAAAGGGAGCAAAATTAAGCAGAGGAAAAAACCAGTTTGCTATGCGATCTAGACAAAAGCCTCAGTCAGCTAATGGAATTCTAAAATAGGACAGCCCTTCCAAATTGTCCTCATGTGGATTGGAGACAAAGCCTTTATACTTCCACATAGTTCAGCCATTGAATAAAGGCTATACCAGGAAAAGGGACATGATCTGGGGCATGGCAACTCTCTAAATGAGGGCAATTTCTGGAAAGGGATGATGGCTGAGAGCTATCAGCTGACAGAACTCCCAGTTCTGAAGGTTCATCCAAGTTTCTACCATAGCACACTCCTCTCGCCTCTCAGATACATTTCTTTATATAAAATCTTGGTAGGTTTTTTTCACTAGAGAAAATTTATAAGGTTAGTGAGATAAAGTATAAGGCTCTGCTGCTGTGGTCTTGAGACCACAACTAATAATTTTTCTCCTTCTCTACTATCTATCCTAGATTTTTTTTTTCACCTTCATGTACCACATCTGCTAGTCTTGATGATTTACCCGATGGTAACTTAGACTCAAATCTCTGAGAAAATGAGTCTCTGGTAGCCATAGCCTTCTGTGTCCATGAATACATCACCCGTCTGTTTACCATCAAACTGAGTATGGAAATTTCAAAAAGCTTCCAAATGGATCACCTTAATAATAAACATCTTGCCCTCTGCCTCTAGTGTTTAACAGTATGCCCTATTCCTTCTTAATGGTCTGAGTCAATTGCCTCTATTAGAGTAATAACGCCTCTTCTTGCCTACTTCTCCTTTGACACATGGTATAGGAAGTATCCAGGCAGAAAGTGGTAGCTTATGGTTCTAAAGGGCCCTTGCAGTATCCAGTGGTAGAAATGTTTCCTCCTAAGGAGCTAGGGCATCTACACCTAGAGTTGTGAGTATAGGAAACACAAATTCCCAAACAGGATCACTTGGCGTGATGATAAGCAGAGAAATTTCTATTGTCGATCCTTGATATGGAGGACCCAGCCAAATAAATATCATTGTTTGAGGGTGTACACAACATCCTAGAGAATGGCCCATCATACTCACAAGTAATCTCAAAGCTGATGCCTCAGATTTGCCTTTAACAGATCTTATCACTGTCAGTCGAAAAGTTCTGCGTCCTGGTTTTAGAACTCCTTATGGGTTTCCTCCAGGATGGAAGGAGTCTATGTCAACTTGCCACCAGCTGGCTGATTAGTCTCCTCAAGGGATGGTGCTCTGCTAAAAACTTATCATTGATTTTAGTTACTAGCAGATTAGACACATAGGATTGACAATAGCTTGAGCAGCATTGGTTATTAGAGCATTTGTTATTGACTCATATATATACACCATCTCTACCACCATGGCTATTGAATTCATATGTTCGCTGTGTCAACACTGGGGTGGCTGATGACCAAGGCAGGCTGATGCCAACTGGTTGAGCTACATTGCCCTCTCAATTGTTTAGACATCTATGGTGGATGCTCTCCAGTGAGCATTAAAATGTCACTCAAATATCTTCATACCAAATTGTACTTACTCCTATAAGTTCATCCACAAGCCTTAACTCCAGATTTCCTTGTCCTCAGTCTTCTCATTTTTTTTTCCTTCCAGGCTAATCAGCCAAGCTATTTGCCACTGCCTGTGAATTTGTATTTATTGTAACCATGAGCACTTCTGTTACCATTCTGCCTAGAGCTCTGCCCATTGTGATGATTTCTCCAAATTGTTGTATTTCAAAGCCATCACTGATGCAATGTTTTGAGCAGCTGTCATTTTTTAACTTACCTATGTGTCAAGGCAACTCACCCAAGAACCAAATTTGGCTTTTTTTCTTCATCAGTTAGCTGGCTACAAGGGATTCCCTATGGGGTCACACAGGCATAAGTACAAGTGAGATAATGATATGAGAGTCTGAGTCACCAATCTGTGTAGCTTACATGTGTTCTCCAGGCCTTTTCATACCCAATTCTGAATGTTCCACTTCTATTTTACTGTGGATTGCTGGGCTTGCCAAACTTTATGACTTTATGAGAATGACAGAACCCAGCTTATGATGGGCAATTGTGGCTCATGATCACTTGAGGACTCATAACCAGGTCTTCCATTTTATCAGAACCCATTACCATTGTAGGAACTATTTTTCAAAAATGTGTGATTCTTCACTGCCAATGGAAGGCTTGTATCAAGATCCTTACGGAATACATAGTGGTTCTCCTTTTATGGCCTGCCATATGTCCACACGGCATCTTTTCTAGCCACAAATGCCACCAATATTACATTTTCTTGGTCACAGAGCAAGGCCTCTTGAACTTCGACCTGCATTGCTACGGAATATTTTATGGTTCTTGTCCTCACTCAAAGGTGGCAGCTTTTCATGTCACTCAATATATGAGAGATAGTATAAACTCAAGAGTTAAATCATCTACTTCTGTAACCCAAAGAGGCCCACTGGGTTCCCTTCACAGAAGGACATGTGAGATGGAATGCTATGTCCTTTACTTCTGAAAAGACATCATGAAATATCTCAGACTAACAAACCCCTAAATGTCTTATTAATATGATGAGCCACTTAAACTTTGTAGAATTTATCTCCCATCTTCTAGAGCATATTTATCTTAACAATGCTTCCAATACTATCTGCTTCTGGATTATCTGATCCAATTAGTATAATGTCATCAATATAGTCACAAGTCATATCTTCTGAGATTCTCAGCCAGTCCAGGTCTCTTCTTCAGACTACATTATGACAGTGGGTGAGAGAGTTAATATAGTCCTGAGGCAAGACCATAAATGTATATATTTCACTCTTCCAAGTGAATGTGAACTGTTTCTGGTCCTCTTTCTTGATAAAATAGAAAAAGAAGCATTAGTTTTATTCAATGGCCACATACCATATTTCTGAAGCTGTGTTAATCTGCTCTAGCAAAGATAACATATCTGGGTAGTATTGAGTTTATAAGTAGTCCATTGTTGAGTTTATAGTAATCCTTTGCTATCCTCTAGAGTTCATCTGAATTTTAAAGGAGTCAGAAGAGAAAAATAAATGGGGACATGAGGAGCCACTGCCTCCTGTATACTTTAGTCTTTATATCTTTATGTCCTTGAGATAAAATACTGCATGATTTTTCTTTCTTCTGGCTCAGACGAGATCTTCTTTACATGCTACTAAGCAGGCCCTATGAGGTTTATATTCAGTGTTTAATTGCTAGTTGAATACTCCCTTATTTTTTATATCTTTTTCTTAAACAATCAATCATACTTAACAACAGTCATGAATTAAAGCTGGCCGTATAGTTATAATTATCTCTCCCTCTACACACACACACACATGAAAAGGAGGGGGGCGAATTTCTTAAATATTTAATAGTTTGCCCATGATATGATAACCAGACACCAAAAATCTCCCCTCCCCACAATAAAACACATTTCCCAGTATTCAAACCCTTGTGGAGTTTGCTTCTCTTGAATCTGGATTGGCTCCATGACTTAATTTTGACCAATATAATACAGTGTTAGTGATGCTGCATAGTTTCAGAACTTAGGCTGTTAGAAGCTTTTACATCTGCCAGAATCTCCTGGACCATTTGCTCTTAGGCTGCATCTTTTCTAATTCTAGACTACATGTCATGAGAAACCCACACTACATGCACAGACCACATATAAGTGTACTTTTTCATAGCCCAAGCTGAGCTCCCATCCAACAGACAGCATCAACTTACTAGCCAGCCAGGTGAGTGAGACATCTTAGGCCTCTAGCCCAACTGAGCTTTTAGTTGATTGAAGGTATAGTCAACACCAGAGAACAGCAGTATGGGAGCCCCCAAATGACAACTGCCCAACTAAGCCTAGAAAACCCACAAAACTCTGTTTTAGAACACTAAACTCTGGAGTGGTTTGTCACATAGCAGTAGGTGACTGAAACAACTGGTATAGTCTGGGTTCCCCAGACTATAAATTAGAATACAGAGAATTTCTTAGGGCTTCTCTTAGAATCAAGAGCTATGGAATTGAAGGGAAGGTGATTTTTAAAAAAATAGAATTGAGTAAATTAAAAAGTTGGATTGTGAGGTAGTCTCAGCAAAGACCTCAGCTGATCTATAGGGAGCTCTGAAGCTAGGTAGGCTCTTCAGAATTGTCACCTGCTATAGAGAGTGAGCTAGGCCTTTAAGTTCTCACAGAGACCAGTCAATGGAAGCAGGTTGTCATTGGGAATGCAGGACTTAACCTTTAGCAAGCAGAAATTGCCAAGGGAAATGTCCAGAGAGGACTGACAGCTAAAAGCTATCGGAGGCGGTGCTCTAGCAGCTGGAGAATAAGTTCTACAAGGAAGATCTGGGTGGTTTCTCTTAGCACACCCCCCCCAAACACCATACTTCTTTCTTCTCTACCTGTCAACCTTTAACCAGTTTAGATGTCACCATCAGCACACATTTCCTCATACCTCTTATAATCCAAGTAGATGTTCCCTGACATGTTCTCAAAGCACCTGCTTCTTTTACTATGTTACTTATTGAACTCCATTATAGTCATTTATTTTCTTATTTTCTTCAATTAGATTATAAACTCTAAGAGAGAATACAATGTGTATTTTTTATGAACAGTGATAATTACAATACTGGGTATATAGCCATTCTTAAAAAAATATGAATAAAGAAATTAGTCTTTATTAGCATTTATTAAGTGCATAATAGCATGATAAAACCATTGTCAAATCAGATAACCATCTTCTCCCTGCCTCTCGTGTTGTATTGCTTTGATCTATTAGGGGTTAGCTTAAAGGAGGGTGGATTTGCAGACTCAGAGTGCTTACTTCAGTGATAATCCCAGGAGTATGCTCACACATTTTCTCTGTTTGAGCTCCCTATGGCAAATACTAAATTCTTCCTGGATCTTATAAAAGTGAAATGTAAAGCATGAAACATAGCTCTCAAAAATATTCTATTTATAAAACTAATGTTTGATCAATGAAGCAAGCAGAATAATATAAGCCTGTCAGGGGGAAAAAATATTATACAACTATTATTACATTAATTTACATAACTTGGAGACAATGTAAACTTTTGTGGTTGAATATATAAGTAAACTTTATAAGTAATAACTGTTACTATAGTGAGTGTATAAGTAAATGACAATTTAAAATACGCCCACACAACTACACATACATGCTAAATAGATTTCAATTTGTAAACAGATATGTAGATAGATACTATTTTATATTAAAATACATTTAATTCTTTAAATGGCATTCTGAAATTAAAAAGTTTATATGATATGCTTAAAATTTTGAGCTATAATCTCAAAGCAATAGGGATCTATTGAAAACTGTTAAGCTAGATAGTGACTTCATCAGGTTTTATTTTTAAAAATATTGGGACTTTTGATGAAGTTCAATTTTTCTTTTGTTGCTTGTGATTTTCATATCATATCTAAAAATCTATTGACAAATTCAAAATCATGAAGACTTATTCCTGTTTTCTTCTAAGAGTTCTATGGTTTTATCTCTTATATTTAGATCTTTGATCCAATTTGAGTTTATTTTTATATGTTGTATGAAGTTAGGGTCCACTTTCATTCTTTTATATATGGCTATCCAGTTATTCCAGCACCATTTGTTGAAAGACTATTTTCCTCCATTGAATGGTCTTGGCACTCTTGGTTGACTACAGACACATGAGTTTATTTTAATAATTGGTTGACTACAGACACATGAGTTTATTTTAGACTAATCATTATATTTCATTGATCTATATGTATATCTTTATGCCAATATCACAATGCCTTGGCTATTGTTTCATTACAGTTAAGTTTTGAAATCATGAAGTGAGCGTCCTATTTTATTCTTTTTCAAGATTGTTTTGGCTATTCTATACCTCTTGGATTTCTGGATGAATTTTAAAATCAATTTGTCAATTTCTACAAAAAGCCAGCTGGGATTCTGATAGAAACTGTATAGAATCTGTAAATCAGTTTGGGGAGTGTTGCCATCTCAACAATATAAAGACAAATCCATGAATATATAATACTTCTCCATTTAATTTTTCAACACTGTTTCATAGTTTTCAGAGTATATGTTTTGTACTTCTTTTGCTAAATTTATTCCTAGATATTTTATTTTTCTTTATGCTATTATAAATGAAGTTGTGAAGAACATTATCAAAAACATAAAAAGATGACCCACAGAGTGAGTGAAAATATTTATAAATCATGTATCTTACAAGGAAATTTTATCTAAACTATATTAAAAAATAATAAAAGGACAAATAGCCCAATTAAAATGGGCAAAGAGAAAGATAAGGACCATATGATATCACTTATTGTGCAACCTAAGAGTCAAACTCATAAAAAAAAAAAACAAAGAGTAAAATGGCAGTTACCAGGGATGAGGGATGAATAAGATTGATGTTGTATAGAGTACAAACTTTCAATGACTAGCAAATGTGCTATAGAGAGCTAATGCACAGTATAATGAATATAGATAATAATATTATGCTATAATTATCAAAGTGCTAAGAGACTTAAACTTAAGTATCCCAATGATTAAAAAAAGAATAATTATGTAATGTGACAGAGGTACTAAATATTGCTGCATTGGCAATTATATTACAAATTATAAATGTATCAAATTAACACACCATACACCTTAAATTTATACAATATTTCAAATATATTCAATTTTAGAAAGTAAAAAAGTGAGCAAAAAATCTAAATAGACACGTCTCAAAAGAAAATATACAAATGACCAATACATGCATGAAACAACGCTCATCATTAGCAATGAGGGAAATGCAAACAAAAACCACAATGAGATACCGTTTCATATTTGCTAGGATGACTATAATCAAAAAAGTCAAATAATAACAGTGTTGGTGAGGATGTTGAAATTCATAAACTGCTGGTAGAAATGGAAAATGATATGGCCATTTAGGCTAGCACTCTAGTATTTCTTTAAAAATTTACATATAGGGTTACCATATGACCCAGAAATTCCACTCCCAGGTGTATATATACTTAAAAGAAATGAAAATGTAACACCACACAAAAACTTGTACACAAATATTTATAGAAGTGATACTCATATAGCCGAAAAATGATGATAATTCAAATGCCTATCAACTGATGAATTAATAAATAAAATGTGCCATATCCATACAATGGAATATAATTCCATATTTTTATATATTACTATTTTATTATCCAAAAAAGAATGAAGTACTGTGTATGTTTCAAGAAAACATTAAGTGAAAGAAGACTGTCACAAAAGACCACATATATAATTCCATTTATATGATCTGTCCAGAGTGGCAATCTACAAAGACGGAAAGTAGTAGATTATTGCTAACCATTTAGGTTTGGGGAATAGTGGTAGTGGGGTGATAGCTAAAGCTATGGGTTTTCCTTTTTAGGGTAAGAAAATACTCTAAAACTGATGGTAGTGATGGTGCCACAGATCTGTGAATATATATGAAAAACAGACTGTATACTACAAATGGGCAAATTGTATGGTACGTAAATTATATCTCAATAAAGCTATTATTAAAATATTATTAGACCAAAGAATTCAGACTTTCCCTTTCATCTCCAACATATAAACAATTTGGAAGTCATACTGCCACACACACACACACACACATACACACACACACACACACACACACACACACAACCTGAACAAACTGAAGATCAATGACTATTCTGAAATCATTCGGAGAACTGATGTCACAAGGCAAACCACTACCCCCAAAATCTGGGGAGACAGGAGAATACAGAGAATCACAGCCAAGATCACCTAACCAGAAGCAGAAGCCCCTGGAGACAGTAACTAATAGCATCACTTAAATGGTAATTTGGATGAATTGCTGAAGGCTCAGTATGGACTAGTTTGAGAATAAGAACTTCCAGGAGTACCTTCTGAAATCTTTAACTCTCAAGCTTGTCCACACTCAGCCTTCAGCAATTCATCAAAATTACCACTTAAGTATTCCTGTCAGCTACTGCCTCCAGGGGTAGGGGGAAAAGAGGAGTTGCTAATCAATGGGTACAAAGCTTCAGTTATGCAAGATAAATAGATCCTAGAGATTTGCTCTACAGTAAGTGCTGACAGTTAACAATGCTGTATGGTACAATTAAAAATCTGTCCAAGAGAGTATATCTCCTGTTAAGAGTTCTCACCATAATGAAAAAAAATTTGGCAAGAGTGAACTTTAAAAATATATTTAGAGATACATCTTTTTGGTGAATTTCTTAGTCGTCTTTTGTCCTAATTTTCATTGAAATTGTTGGGATTTTTAGTGTTCTTTAAATATTAATTCCTATATTACACATGTTGCAAATACCTCCAGGAACCCTACCAGGTCTTTAAAGTGAAGATCTGAGTAAAACCCCCTTCTATTTCAGGTGCATGGGAAGGGGGTGGAGGAAGTACCATTGTAAAATACATTGAGAGGTTCTCCATAATAAAAGTTTGTCCTCCAGGGAAAACTACTAGACCAGAGTCTTATCTAACCTGAAAGAAGCACAATTATGCAACTTCAGCTCACGGCAGCCTTCCAGTTTAGAGACATATTAAAAAAAAAAAAAAAAGACTAAGAAATCCTTCTGAAGGACATAGCCCAGGGACTGAAGCCCACTAAAAACTGATACATAATCAGTCTGAAAATCCAACATACTACCTTATTCCAACTATATGACATTCTAGAAAAGGCAAATCTACAGAGATAATAAAAAGATCTATGGTTGCCAGAAGCTCCGGGTGGGGGCGGGGAATGAGTAGGTGAAGCACTGGGTACTTCTAGGGCAGTAAAACCATTCTGGATAATACTGTAATGGTGAGTACCTGATGCCATGCATTTGTGAAAACCTATAGAACTATACAACACAAAGAGTGAAGCTTAAACTATTGACTTCAGTTAATAACATTCCAATATTGTTTCATTAGTTGTAACAATTGTACAACACTAATGCCAGATATTCACAACCATGGAAACTATTTGGAGGGGGATATGAGAGAATTCTACATCTGCTGATTTGTTCTGTAAATTTAAAACTGTTCTTAAAAAGTCTATTAATTGAAAAACAAGATTAGCATGTGCTGAGTGTGGAAAAATACAGAACTATCAAGAATAAAGGCAAGAAAACCAATTAGAAAGCTAGTAAGGTTAAGTTAGAAAATGATGGTGGTGGTTTGAAACAAGGTAAGAGTGTTAAGGAAGAATGAAACTGAAAAATTCAAAATACTCTGAGGAGGGGGACAGAGAGAAAAAAAGAGTGTTTTAAAGGGTAGGTGGGAAGAATGACAGATAAATGGAGACAAGTTGATCCCTCAAGACCTCAAGACTCTGACTTAGCAAAAAATGATCTCTAGCAATCATCAACACACAATTATTATACTAGAAATAAATATTCATAGGTATTAAAGATATTCTTCTTGATAAGAATCAAAAACATTGATAATAATCTCAATAAAAATATAGATTGGAACTTTTAAATTTTTCTATAGAATTTCAAAAGTTTATAGAAATGTAATATTCTATCATTGATAATAGAGGATTTTTAATACAGAACAGTGTTTAAACCATTTGCCTCTGTAATTAGACCTTATGAAACATGGATTTGGATCAGTTCTACATACGCTGGGTAGAGTAGAATTAATTGATGTTGGCCACATTGGCAATTTTTTAAAAAATCAGCATTGCTGTTTAGCAATCATAAGACAGTTAGTTACCTGTGATTTCAAGACAGGAGACTTTCTGCGATGTAAGTTGTGAAGTAGCAGCAACATCTTCTTAAGCTCCATGCTGCTTTGTCTTTCCTCACACTACTGATGTCAAAACCTGTGATGAATGGAGGAGAAAAGATTTATTGGTATGTTTTCCTGTCATACAAGACAAGATATACAGAAATGGATGCTTGAAATACTCATTAATAAGACATGGGTTGTCAGCACAGCAGGGCAGGCTAAATCCATTATGATTAAGGGCCCCCTTCATACTGGCAATTTGCACTAAAACATAGGCAAGCAGCCAAAAGCCCATAACCCTACTTGCATTGGAAGGACCTGGAAAAAAGGAAAGATGTGACATTTTATTTCTGGGTACTGGTTTGTAGGAAATGCCTAGTGTAATTGTGTGTGTGTGTGTGTGTGTGTGTGTGTGTGTGTGTGCATTTATGCCAGCATGTAAAGCTAAAAGAAAAGCCACAGTATTTACACTCGATATGAAATGTGATATTTAGGAAAAAGAGTTAAATTCAACCAATATTTTTGGCCTACTGTGAGGAAACCATAGAAATAGAAATGATACATTTTCCTGATGACATTTATTTGAAAGTTTTGTTCAAACGATCAAATAAGCCAACTTAGACCTTTACTTGGCTCAGTTTAATCCAATATTGCTGACTTCATAAAAGAGATTTCCTGTAAAACATCAAGTCAAATTTATTCTTTTTCGTGGCGAGTTTTCTCAACCAGTTGAGATTACATTCATCCACACATAAAGAAATCCCTATTATAGTATGGTTTACTTTTGCTCACAGAATAAGAAGTCCAGAGGTAGTGGCCCCAGGCTGTTCAGCAGTTCCATTTCACCAATAATGCCCACAAAAGCTCTTTGTCTGCTCCACCATTCTTATCATGTGGCTTTTCTTACCCTGCTTGTTGGTCCATGGTTACAAGAAGGTGTTTCGGTCTCAAATTCACATTCTAAGAAAGGCATGAAAAGAATACATGCTCAAAAATTCTGCTCAAGGTGTCTTTTTAAAACTTTAAGACAGGAAAGCATTAGCATTTCCAAAAATCCAACCTAACTGACTTCTGTTTCCTTTTCGCTAAGGCTGGGTCACATGACTACTCATAGTTGCAAAGCAGCTGTGAAGCTAATTTTTCCTAATCTAGGCACACTGTTGTCCCAAGCAAACTTACAGTCTTGGTGGTAAGTATTAAGGGGAGAATTTTGGGGGGTAGACACCTAGTCGGATCTAAAACCCTCTTTCCATTTTAAAGTCCACTGGCCTCCTTTCTTCTTTTACATTTTGAAAGTATTCATATCATCTTCACCTTTCAAAGACAGTGTGACACCAGGAATAGTTGTTTTCTTGTCTGGGTTTTTGGCAAAAACAAAGAACTATTCTTTCAAACAGAAAACAGTTCTTCGAAGTAACCAAAATTTTCTGTGATTAGGTTATAACCATATATAAGAGAAAACAAATTCTAATAAAACTCAAAGCAGTATTCTACATGTTAGCCACAAATGTATCCATAGTCTCCGGTAAGATCAATGCATTCCTAAGACAGAAAACCCAGTTCTCCATAGCCACAATGTGGCATCCTAGACTTCTTTCACTTTTTTTGCTAGAGTGGATAGGCATTAATACTACTTTTTTTAAAAGCTGAGTCTCATATGCACTATAATTTTTTAGAGATATTTTTCAACTAAACTCATTTATCCAATTTTTCAGATGTTGTTAATGCAAATACAACTTTTTTTCTTAGAATAAATAGGAAATATTTCTCACAGACTTCCATATTGATTTCGAAACTATTCCTCAGCTTCTGGCTCTAGATGTATGTTGCCATTTAAGTTATGTTGCCATTTAAGTAAATTTAAGTTAACAAGAGAATTGTTTATTCATTTTGCCACAGAATCATGGGACTTGCTTCTCTCCTTTCCTTCCTTCCCTTCCTCTTCTT
>NW_006436808.1:1051126-1052549 GCF_000325575.1 Pteropus alecto | reverse complement strand
TTCCTTCCTTCCTTCCTTCCTTCCTTCCTTCCTTCCTTCTTTTCCTCCTTCTTCTTTTTAGAGAACCCAAGATGGAAAAACATGAAGGAATTTTAAAGAATTCTTGGGAACAAATTGTACAAGTTTGACAATGACAGAATTCTAGTGCTAATTTGTAAAGTTCACTAAGAGATTTCATATCATTCACATTTGATTTTTATTATGACAATTTCTGAAAGGCAATTCATATATACCTAGATGCTGTCAAAGGAAGAGATAATTAAGATACAAACACTTGATAATACCAACAAGACAACAGTTAAACAACAAAAAATGCAAACTTCTGTATTCTAATTCAAGAATCAGTTCTAGAAGAATGAAATATAAGATGAAAACAATCGGGCTACACTGTATTCCAAATCAACTAAGCACTGGCTAAGCAAAAGCCAAAAACAGCAGAGTTTGCCCCTAAATATATTAAAAAGTATCTAGTATTCACATATTACCCAAATCAGCAGACAGCCTCCCTTTATCTACATTGGTTAGATCACATTTAGAATGCAAAATAATTCTGGGATCTAGAGAAGTAAATGGAATAAGTCCTGAGGATGTCAAGAAACCAAGGCATACATGAGAGCTAAAACTATTGAAAGAGCTAAGAATTTTTAACATGGAGAGAAATAACTCTGGATTGGGAAAATAGGGAAGAGATGGAGAAATGATACAAGAGAGATAAATAGAAACAAAATATTCATGGGGAAAAAATGTTTTTTTCAAAGCAAATGATGGCACTCCCTGCTTAAAACCCTCATTGGTTTCCCATTGTGTGCTAACCCTAAAAACATCTGACCCTGCCACCAGTTCACCCTCATCTCGTACCACTTGTTTTCATGCCTACTTTTGTACAGATACACTGGCTTCCACTGGATCTGATATGCTAACCCATTCCTGATGTCTTTAGAGAGGACTCTGATGACCACTTTCTCTAAAGGAGCATTCCATTTTCCTCAGAGACATTCTATGTACCACCTGGTTTATTTCCTTACTTCTCATTATTACCTTCTTTGTTTATGTATTTTACTATAGAATCCAGGAACTTCCTTCTCTCCTTTCCTTCCTTGCTTCTACAAAAGTTCAGTGAGGGCGGAGAACTCGTATTTTTATCATGAAAGCATCCCTAGGATCTAGAACAGCTTTTGGCACATAAAAAGTGCCCAGTAAATAAATAGTGAATTAATTAATACCAGAAGGTACAATTTGTTTTAATAGAGGAAATTACAGGCAATTCTTTTTATTTCAATATGAGGAGGAACAGGATAATAATCTGTGATGGCACAAATGCAGTTGTGTCTCTGAAAGTGTTAAAGCCCAGAATGAAAGCTGAGCTACCGTAGTTGTTTAGGAGCAAGTCAGAAATAAGATGAAAAATAAGCACTGATTTTAA
>NW_006436808.1:1027767-1051093 GCF_000325575.1 Pteropus alecto | reverse complement strand
TCTATAATATAAATTAAATCAACTATGCTGTGAGTTCCTTGAGAGAAGGGACTTTGTCTTATTCATTTTTATAGTTCCATTGAAATTTCATTAAATTTCATTAAATTTATTTTTTTAAAGTCATTTTGGATTTATCCAATACTGCCAGCCATACTTATTTTCTACATACCCATCAGAATCTGGTCAGGACAGAGAAGCCACACTAGCAACTTGAACAGGGAATAAAGAACCTTTAACTTTAGTGGTTAATCATAATAAAATGTGGTCAGCAACTGATGGGGTAGAAGAGAACTCTAAGGTGAACAGAAGTAGCAACTACAGAGAGCAGTTGATTCCTCTAGTGGATAAGATAACAAGTAAAGGAAAAACCAAGAGACTATGAGAGTGAGATTCAGACCGCTAAGGGGATTTTAGAGCTGTGGTTAGGACTTTTCACTCACCTATACAGTGAAACCTGCAGGGCCCATCACAAACTGAGCCACTCACCTCCATGTGAAAAGCAAAAGCCAAGAAGGAACAAATTCCTTCTTCTTCCTTCAGCCTCAGAACCTCCCTCTGTGCTCGATGTTGACAGAGCCTACTATTGAGCCACTGACAAAGAACAAATGTTGTTTGTTGAGTCCAGCTCTACTAGCACAAAGTAGGACAAAGAAGTGTGGGTTTGGTGCTGAGAAGCAATAAATTAATGACTAGCCTACTCCGACTTTTCCTAAAAGTATTTAAACCAGCTTTCAAAGGAGCGGGTCCTTTAACGACATATAAACAAATACTTAAATGAGTAGTTAGAAATATATATAGGTAGAAAAACAAAGGTGAAGCCATTGGTTTCATAAATACAGTTGAGAAAATACATGGTTTAATGGCTGGTACATGTTATGTACACATTACAAAATCCTTGCAAGACAGATATTATCCTCAATTTTGTAGACGAAGAATCTTCCTGAAAACTGTCATTTTTAAATCACAGGACCAAAAATGGTTACACGCGAAAGTTTATAATTCTCATTATATCAAACTACCTCCTTGGGATGTGTGAGGAATTGAGACAGGATTAGGAAAAAAAACCACATTCAGAATGGAAAGTGCTGCCTTTGCTCTTTATTTTTTCCTTTTTATTGCTCTGCTATTTTTCATGGTAAATTCCCTCACCAACTTCTCTAGCACAATGATGTATTAAAATGAGACATAGAGACTCAGCAAGCGTACTAACAACATATTACATGCAGGTGGAACTAGTGCACAAACCCTACACTCCTCGTGGGAGTAGTAGAATCCGGTTTTCTCTTTCAAATAAAAAAAAGAAGAAGAAATTTATAGCCATATACCTATTGGTACTCAAAGCTAAGCTTTCAAACCAGCAAATCATGCGCAGGAAGCATCCTTTAGAAATCATAATAGAGACTATTTTTATTGACACTTTCATTTTGTTCACCGATTTTTACGTACTTTTATTATAGGATATCTTTAGTTACACACTCAAGAGCATTCTTTAAGAAAAAGATAAAAATTTCAGGCTTCAATGAATATTTTATCAGTGTTCATTAGGAACTAAACAATAATAAGTCAATCTGAAGTGCAAGCTTTAGAAATCATAATAGAGACTATTTTTATTGACACTTTCATTTTGTTCACCGATTTTTACGTACTTTTATTATAGGATATCTTTAGTTACACACTCAAGAGCATTCTTTAAGAAAAAGATAAAAATTTCAGGCTTCAATGAATATTTTATCAGTGTTCATTAGGAACTAAACAATAATAAGTCAATCTGAAGTGCAAGGAGAAGGCAATTGCTCCTATGTCCAAGGAAAATGCCAAAAGGTTCATCTGAGTAAGAGAAAAATTTCTTACTGTTACTCAGACTTAGTCAATTTTATCACTGCTGTGAAAAACTTACATCCAAAGCAAACTTAGAATTTGTTCTTACCATTGGATTTCTTGTGTAACTTAAAGACTTTCTAAGACATTTTTTTATAGCTTCTAACAGTTTATTGCAATACAGAGTGGGTGGGTAATGAACAGAGTGAGGTAAACAATTTGACACAAGAACTAAATAGTTTCAGGTGTCTCTAAGATGACCTGGGATGGAAATGGTGATGAAGAACCCAGCAAAAGACTATTCAAAAGCAAAGGCCTGACAGAAGGAGCAAGTAGGCAGATAAAATGAGATTGTGTGTGTAAGAGCATTAGAGGAACATTAGATTGTGTGGATAAACCCTCAACAGGTTGAGTCAAAAATTTGATAAGTGGAGCCTTCCTGAGACTGTAGACTGTTTAGCTTCTTAGGGAGATTATTTTTGCTTATTTTAAATGAAAGAGAAAATATAGCAAGAATAAAAAAACTGTTATCAATGACATATAATCTTTCTGACTACAATTTCATTTTTGCATGTTGTATATTTTCACATCATTACAATCACAGTGCCCATAATAATTCTATTTCCTCTTGGCATCACATAATAAATATTTTTTCTATGTTTCTTATTGGTTTTCATAGTTTAAAAAAATAATATTCCATCCTATTAAAGTCACATCATCTAATCACTATACCATATAATTAGTGTTAGTTCATTTCTACATTTCATAACTTTTAGGCAACTGTATTTTCAAAGAAATTCTAAACTCCAGTGATTTTAAACATTAGTGGAATAAAAAAGAAAAGAGCTGGCTGGTGTAACCTCCTTCTTCCATTGTTGTTTCCATGTTCTCCAACAGCAATGGGTAAATGGATGCCTTCTAAAGACTTGTTCCTCCACCCCCCAATTAATTTTCATAATGGTAAAATATATATAACATAAAATTCACCACCTAACCATTTTAAAGTATACAATTCAATGGTATTAAACACACTCATAATGTTGTGGAACTATCACCATCATCTATTTTCATATTCTTTTTCATCTTGTAAAACTTAAACTCTGTACTCATTAAATAATAATGCCCCATTTCTTCCTTCCCTCTGGCCCATTCTACTTTCTATCTCTGTGATTTTTACTACTCTAAGTACTTTATATAAGTGGAATTATACAATATTTGTCTTTTTGTGACTGACTTATTGACTTAGCATAATATCCTCAAGGATATCATGTCAGAATTTTCATCCATGTTGTAGCATATGTCAGAATTTCCTTCTTTTTAATGTATATACTACATTTTGCTTACCCATTCATCTCATTGATGGAAACACTTGTGTTGTTTCCATGTTTTAGTTATCATAAATAATGCAGTTATGAACATAGATGTACAAATATCTCTTCGAGACTTTACTTTCAAGTCTTTGGAGTATTTTCCCAAAAGTGGAATTGCTGGATCATATGGTAATTCTTTTTTAAGTTTTTGAAGCATCACAATACTGTATTTCACAGCAGCTATATATTACATTCTCAACAGTGCACAAAGATTCCAGTTTCTCTACATCTTACCAAAGCTTATTTTCTAATTTTTAAAATTTTTATATTAGTTTCAGGTATACAACATAATGTTTAGGCATCTATATAATTTATGAAGTGATCCCCCTGATTACTCATCTGGCACTATACATACAATATTACAATATTATTAACTATATTCCCTATGCCGTACTTCACATCCCCATGACTATTTTGTAACTACTAATCTGTACTTCTTCATCCCTTCACCTTTTTCACCCTGCCCACTAAAACTCTTCCCCTCTGGCAAGAAGCCATTATAATGGGTGTGAGATGAGGAGGTAGTTTTGATTTGCATTTCGCTAATAATTAGTGATGTTGAGCATTTGCATATCTTCCTTGTAGAAATATCTAATGAAGTCCTTTGCCTATTTGTGAATCAGGTTATTTGTTTTCTGCTGTTTCATTTTAGAATTTCTCTACTTTCTAGATATTGATCCTTTATCAGATATGTGCTTTACAAATATTTGCTCCCATTCTGTGTGTTGCCTTTTTACTCTATTAAGATTATCTTTTGATGCATAATTTTTTAAATTTTCGTTACGTCAATTTGTCAATTTTTTCTTTTATTGTCTATGCCTTCAGTGTCATATGCAGAAAATCATTGCCAAATCTAATGTTGTGAAGTTTTTGCTTCATTTAAAATGGACACAGAGTCAACATATATATCATTATCATATATTTATTAGACTCCTACAATACACAAGATCCCATGTTATATAGCTGAGAATATAAATAGGAGTATAATTCCTTGCCTTAGAAAGTCACAGAACAGTTAACATCTGATAACATGGCAGAACCCAACCAGATGTGCGCTAACTCCATTTCTTCTTCCAGAGTGCACACAAAGATCAGATTGTCCAGCTTCCCTGGCAGTGAGTTTGATGTCATGTAACTGGATTCTGCTTAAAGCAATGTAAGTGAAAATCTTGTATGCCACTTTCAGGCCAGCCATTAAACAGCCTTTCCAATCTTTCTTTCTCTTTATATTTGTTACTGAAAACTAGAGTTCTGGCAGAGTACTCCACTGAAGATATAGATGCTAATAGCATCATGAGATGAAAGGAGACATTACTACATGGAAGGTTGCCTACAAAACACCCAATCAAACTGTGACATAGTAAGGAAATATATCATTATTGTCGTAAATGACTAGTATTTGGGAACTAATGACCCTGACTAAATAAGCAACTCTCATGTGCCAAGAACTGAAGGTGGGACAAATCAAGGAAGACTTTATAAGTGAGGTTAAATTTTAATTGATCATGATGAGAAAGTAGAAATGAGGAACCAGGAATTACAGGCAGGAACAATGGTATGAGCAAAGTAAAAGCAAAAATGCTCACATATTCAAAAGGACAAAAAAAATCAAATTAGTTGAAGATTTGTGTGGGGAGAGTTGGGGTTGGAAAATCACTAGAGGTCAGATTATATAAAACACATGATGGGAGGCCAAGGAGTTGAAATTACTTCTATAGTCAAACTTTTACTGGGCCAGATAGTAAATGTTCTTGACATTGAGGATATATCATCTCTGTTGCAATTACTCAACTCTGCCATTGTAAGTAAAAGCAGCCATAGAGAATATATTAATGAATAGATGTGTCTGTGTCCCAATAAAATTGTGTTTATGAACACTGAAATTTGAATGTCACATCATTTTCACACATCAGACAATAGTATTATTTTGATTTTTTTTCAGCCATTAAAAATGTAAAAATCATTCTTAGCTCACAGGTCATACAAAAGCAAACACAGGGTCAGATAAGGCATAGTTTACTAAACCCTGTTATATGCAATGGAGCAGCATGGCATTTCTAAATAAGTTGGGATTGAAGCACCAGTGATAAGCAGTGCTCTGTATCTTAACTTGGCAAAATGTACAAATAGATAATTGTAGGAAGGCAACCAGAGAAAAGGAGAATAAAGAATACACTCATGCTAATGCATAAGGGCTTGACTATTTTGTTCCAAGCAAAAAGGAAGGAAAATATGGATGGAATGAAAAGAGAGTGTTAAGGTTAACTGGAATATTTTAAGACTGGTAAATTGAAGGAATAATGGTATCAATAACTAGATTAGAGCAGCCCAGAAGGTGAAAGTTAGGCCACGTCATCAATTCCTAAACCAACAAAGATAGATTACGCTCAAGTGACACACATAATTCAGTTTTACAGTTATATCTGTGTAGAGTTTTCTGTGTGGTCTCTCATAATTTCTCTCTAAAATACTAACATACAGAAAAAAACAAAAGCTGGCAGACTAGTTATTGATAAGTTCTCAGGATTTGCATAAACTACAAATCCATGAATAATATTGGTGGGGAAGAATAGGTATTTTATCCATGCTTTGCATGCACAGCTCACAGATAATAATATAAATTCACCTTTCCACAAAATATGCCTACTGGCTCAGAATCCTGTGGTGTGGCCAACCATTATAGGTAAACAGATAAATAGACATATACACAGACAGATAGACAGACAGATTAAAAATTGGACTTTTGTCTCTTCTTTGGCAGGAGTTGATAAACGTTTTCTGTATAGGGCCAGATAATAAAATTTTAGACTACACAGGCCACATGGTCCTTCTGATACTGTTCAACTCTCCCATTGTCACATGAAAGCAGACAATATATGAACAGCATAACTGACAACCAATAAAATTTATTTATTAATCAGATGAGAGTTTATAGTTTGCTGACCTTCTCTATGGTATATCTGGATTTTGTTTTATTTTATTTTTTTGGTTTTTTTTGTTTTTTCAGTTAGCCTGAGTAATCCCACTCTCCCTTAGCACTCCCCAACAACCACCACCAATATCACTGTGACCCTGACTTATTTAATAGTGTCCATCCTTAAGTCTCTCTTTACTTATTGTTTTCTCCGAAAGGCCTTCCCTTATCTTATTTCTAAAGTAAGATTCCTTATTTCATGCCTATTTAGCAGCATGTACTTCCTCTTTCATTGCATGTATCCCAACTTTAATGTTTTTGTCAACTACACTGTAAGTTTCACAAGAGCAAAGCTTATATCTGTCATCTATCTTCAGCACAGTTCAGTATATACTGATGCTCAGTAAATATTGGTTGAATATAATTTAATAAAATTTAATGGGATTGAATTGAAAGAGAACAAAAAGCCAGTTTAAAACTTAACACTTACCTTAAGTTAAAAAAAAAAGAGCAATTTTGAAATGAAAATAAATCAATTATAAACTAAAAATACTTCTAGGAACTAGAAAAAATAAAGGAGAACAAAAAAGAAGACTTGAAATGACAAAAAAATAAATCTATAGGTAAACATGCTCTGGAAAATATTAAATATAAAAATAATTTAAATGTCCTAAAACATACAAAAAGTAAAAGGAAGTCTAAGAATGAAAAACATCACAATGTTTTATCATCAAGCTTATTTTACAGTATCAAATATCAACATATAATGTCCATAAGTATGTACCTCTGAAACAAAAGATTATAAATCTAAACTTTTATTGGTATCCAATATATTAATGTGTGAAAGAAACAATTTTTTTCAGATATCCAAGTATTCATATATGCCATTATACCTTTCTTGAAAAAAATTTGTATTTTATACAATGATATACAACTGACAAAGTGATAAACAAAAATAATAGTGTAACAAAGGAGGAAAAATTTGAATTTAAAAAACTTAAAATATGCATTGAAATTACATAAAAATAGAATTGAGTCAATCGAATGCAAAATAATTCTAAAAATAAGATGTCTGTAACATGATTATATGATAATCTAATAACAATAACCTAGCTCTCATTTTTAAATTTCCGAATACATAATCTGGGAATGGAGTAAAAAGTGGAAGTAAAAGTTTAGTAAAAACCTCATTTTTCCTGAGTGGAACTCAGAAGATATTTTTGAATTTTCATCCCATTTTAATAACCAGAGATATGTAAAAATAAGATTTTATACATATTAAATAGGACCATCAAATGGTTGAAAATTACCATTCATAAGCATCAAATCACTTGGAAAGGTTAAAATAAAGTTCATTAGTAAAATATCAAAAAATAGAAAACAGAATTATAAAAAACAAATATTGATTTAGTCGATGAATATAAATAGCTCTTATTGTAGTAATAACAAAAACCAATAGACATTTCTCCAAAGATGATATACAAGCCAATAAGCACAAAAAAGATGTTCAATATCATTAATCTTCAGAGAAATGCAAATCAAAACTACAGTGAAATACCACTTCATGTCCATGGCTATAATTTTTTTTAACAAAAGACAATAACAAGTGTTTGCAATGGTGTGGATAAACTGGAATGCCCATACACTGCTGATAGGAATGTAAAACAGTGCATCCATTTTGGAACAAAGTCTGGCAGTTCCTCAAAAAACTGAACATAGATTTAACACTTGACCCAACAATCCTACTCCAAGGCATAGACACAAGAGAAATGAAAACACATGTCCACACAAAAACTTCTACACAAATGAAAAAAGCAACACTATTCATAATAGCTAAAAAGTGGAAATAACCCAAATGTCAGTCAAGTGATGAATAGATAAAAGAAATGTTATATACACATAGAATAAATATTATTCAATCATAAAAGAAATAAAGTACTAATAGATGCTACAAAGTATATGAACCTTAAAAAAACATTATGCTAAATGAAAAGAAGCCAGACACAAAAAGTCACAGATTGCATGATTCCATTTATAACATTCAAAATAGGCAAATCTACAGAGACAGGTAGTAGATTAATGATTGCCTAGGGTCAAGAGTAAAGGAAGGGGTGTTTGGGAGATGAGGACGAACAGGTGCCAGATTTTGTTTTGAGGTAATGAAATTGTTCTAAAATGATGATGATTGTTGCACAATTCTGTGAATACACTATAAATTATTAAATTTTATACTGTATATTAGTAAATTATAAGGTATAGGAATTACATTTTAATAAAGCTGTTACCAAAAAATATTGAAAAGCTATAAACTATTTTGAAAAAGTACACCTAAGCTGAAAAGACAGGGAAAAAAAAAATGAGAAAAGATCAGCAGCCAAATGAAAGGAAAATGAACAAATTAATTTCAGGAAAAGGGACATTTAAGAAAAAAGTCATTAAATGAAATAAGGCCATTTGATATTAATGAAGTAGGTAAAAACCACCATGAAGATATAAAAGTCAGTAACATTAATGTGCTTATAATATAGAATTAAAATAAATGAAACAAAATTAATAGAAATATAAGAAAATATTCATAGAACCGTACTTACAGAAAAATAAACTGAGAAAACATAGTAAATTACAGAAAAGTAAAAATAATAAAGATTTGAATAAATTTTTGAAGTATCTGTCAAATGCAGCAAAAAAGCCCTAAAAAAAACTTTACAGTATAAATTGTACAGACTAAATTCTCTAATAACAGTCAAATAAAACAAAATTAGCAACAAAATTTTAAACAATAATGAACATAACATTTTGAAAATTAAAAATTGTGATAATTATTTCCAAAGGCATTTCTGTTCCAACCCCTGAAAAATATTTCCATTTACTTCCAAAACTGATACTACTTCAAAAATTTTTTCTAATGGCTCCAGCCCACTACCTTCTTTCTCTTAGTATCTGTTATTGCTCTTAGTCTAATTCGCGTAATTAATAGCTTAATAACATATAGCTTTGTTTTCTAATTGACTCATACATGTACATACCTTGAGGACAGAGTCTTGCAATAAATTTCTTTATTATCACTACATTTAAATATCTTCTTGAACATAGAAGTTTCCCAATAAATGTTTATGAATTGATTTCATTGTATAGTTGAGAACAGCAGTGGACTGGGGATTAAGGGACAAGAGTTCTAGACTATTATTAGAAAAGTCTAGTGATTGTCAGCATGTCACTTTCCCTGCCTGGATTTTAATATCCTCTTTTATTAAATGAGGAAGTATTAAAATATTTCTAAGATTCTTTCTAGTTCTAAAATTGTATGATTTTTTTTTGAAGGCACCCCTCAGTAAACTAGAAAATTTCCTTCTATGTTCAGTAACACTGGTTTCTTTGAAAGTCAAGGACTTGAACAGATTGTGCATTGTTAAGAAGAGAGTCACCCTCGATTACTCATCAATGATGGAATTCTTTGTGGTTTACTCTTAGTAACCCAGTGTTTCCTTACTACCACCCACTTGGGTCCAGTGGGGATACACATGTGTCTGAGTATGTGTGTATATTTACCTCTCTGATGACATTCCAAAACTAATATAAACACGTTCTAAATTACCTGTTACTGTGACACTTCTCTCTTCCATTAGAAAGAGGTAGCCTGTATTTATGTTTGAAGTTCTAACACTCTACCCTTTCCATCACCCTCTCTTTCTTAAAGACTAATTTCTTTATCTCTCTTATATGTGGCTCATATTTCAAATATTTCTTTAAATTTAAGTATTGGAATAAGCATTCTATAGTTATCATTTAATATTATATTAAATTATATATTTAAGATAATTATAATTTTATGTAATTAATATTGTTTAATTTTAATATAGTTAACATAGCATATTTAATATTATTACATTTTATTAATAGTATTGCATGAATAGAAAAAAACTCACAGAATATAAGTATCTTAAGAGATAAACAGTGAAGTGAGATTATATATGATTTTTTATATTTTTCTCTGTTTCTACTTTTCTACAGTTTTACAGATTGTAAACAGGCACACACCCACACCCACACGTCTGTCAGTTACCTAAATCAAAGTCTGTTAGGAACTAAAATGAAAGAAACTTTCAAACGACTCCTTACTATTCTGCATTTTACTTTAAGAGAAAATTTGTGGTGATACATGAAAAAGTTCAGATAAACACATATAAATTTACACTAAAAACAAATATTTTAATACATGAATGACTTCAAGTTGTTGATATTAACTCAAGTTAATAATAACTGAACCCATGAGAACCAAAATATGCTCATTTTCAGCATAATACACTTATTAAGGCAAGAAAGTAGACTAGTATACTTGACAAAGATTTTCAATTATCATAGGCAGAAAAAAAAACCACTGTTAAATAGAAAATTCAATTAATCAGAACATATTCTCTAAACATCCATTAGACAAGTTTCATTTTTCAGAAGCTTACATATATATACATACACATACTCATAAACAGTGCTAATTATTCACATTTATAAACTAAATACTAAAGTCCATTCCCAAATTAAAACAGAATCTAAATTTATACTCTTAAAGGACTTTATATGATTACACCTCCCTTTACTCTATTGCTGAACTTAAATGAACTCAACCAAGAAAGCCTATTTCACTGGGTGTGCTTTCATAAAACATTCACATTTTATCATATAGTAAAGTTAGAATTTATGTTAAACACTGCACAATTTCCCTAAAGATAAATCCAAGTGAATCAACTATTAAATGATGTAGCAAAGTGTATTGCCATAAAACTAAATTTAAACTAAACATGTTAATAACCTCTAAGTAAGTAAATGTCTGTGAGGTTTTCTTTTTAATACTTCAGTCTTATGAAGGCCGACAGTCTCATTCTCTCTCACTCCTGTCTGTTCCTTTCAGATACAAAGAGAAGCACAATGTATTTATGAGACAGGGTTCCTTTTCTACTCAGCATATATAAGCTCCTATTAGTCTCTTAAAAGTTATTGAATTTATTTTTGAATGTTTGACAAGACAATGATGGAGTTACTAGTAAGAGACTATTTGAGCTTACATATTTTAATTCCAAAACTTGCTTCAATCAAACTCGAGCATCTAAGTAAAAAAGTCTCCAAGTACATATAACTTTTTACTCAGACTTCAAATTCTTGTTTTTCAGTAATCTATTTTCACCAAGGTTTGGGTGGCAGTAGGGAAATAGGTATATTTATTGTGCTGCTGTAACAAATTACCACAAAGTTAGCAGCTTAAAGTAACCATTTATTAGCTCACAGTTCTGTGGGTCAGAAATCTAGACTGATGGAACTAGGTTCTATCTTGAGGGTCCCACAAGGACAAAATCAAGGTGTCATCCAGATGGGTTCTTATCTGCAGGCCCAGGAAAAATATTTGTTTCCAACCTCATTAAATTCACATTGCAAAATTGAATTCCTTGTGCACATCAGACTGGGTGTCCCTTTCCTAGCTGGCTGTCAACCAGGGCCTGGGGTGGGATACTTTCAGCACCCAAAAGCTGCCTGCATTCATTGGCATGTGGCCCCTCCATCTTCGAACCAGCAAGAGAACATCAGATCTCTCTGACTGTGCTTCCCTCTATTGAATGGAGAAAAGTCTTCTTTTGAAAGGAGTTCTAATGATTAAATGAGGTCTACCTTGATAATCTCCCCATCTCAAGGTCAACTGTGCCTGCCATACAACATAACATAATCGTAGGAGTGATCTCTCATCATATTCATAGGTTCCAGGAATTAGAATGCAGAATCTTGTGGAACATTTTTAGAATTCTGCCTACCATATGGAAAATTGAGAAAATTGAGATTAGAAGCCTGTAAGCCGGCTCCAGATATCAGATTCTATGAACTCAGAAGCCAGACGAAAGATCTTATTGGGGAAAGGGCATTCAGGGATGCAGTCTAAAGCTAATCCCATATTAGCATTAAGAAAGAAGTGTCAGACCTTAACAATTTTTTTGCAAATTTCTATGACCTATGAATACTCTTTAGTGTATACACACACACACACACACACACACACACGGAAGTAGTACACAACTGGTTATAGTCCAGGCAGGTGAAGGGGTCTTATTGAAAACTCTGGGTAGAGTTGTCAAAGATCCAAGTGTAACAATGCAAATCTTTACATCTTTAAAATGACTTTTTCTCTTCTCTTTCTCCTTGATTCAAACTGGCCTTGTTCTTACTTTTTTCTTTTCTTTATTAATCTGCACAATGCATGACTACTCCCTTAACCTTTAAGCCCTTAAGTCAGAATCAAACGGTCTTAAGAAAAAAGTCTCAGGTCTGTCTGTTGACCACAGAAACAGTTTCAATCAAACTCAAGGTAACATCTTGAAGCTCCAGACCCATAAAGTTGGAAGGAAGCAGCCTCTTGAAATCAGACAGAATGACACCATGACTGACATCAGACTTTGATACAATGATCAACTACCGCCTACCTTAGCCCTGACCAATCAGTAGAGCCCATGACTCCAACTCCCTCAGCTACTAGTAAGATTTGCCCTATATAATCTATCCCCTAGAGCAGGGGTCTCCAATTCCTGGGCCATGGACTGGTACCAGTCCCCGACCTGTGAGGAGCCAGGCTGCACAACAGGAAGTGGGCGGCGGGCCAGCGAGTGAGGCTTCACTTATATTTGCAGATACTCCACACTAGCATCACTGCCTCAGCTCCACTTCACATCATCAGGCATTAGATTCTTATAGGAGCATTGGTCCCTGATGCGAAAAAGGTTGGGGACCACTGCCCTAGAGGCTACCAAGGGGCCAGGTCTTTGAGCATTAGCTCACCTGTGTCTCTAGGCTTGGTGCCATTTCTTTAACTAAACCTTTACTTTCTTTGCTGCAAACTCCTGTTTGTGTATCCTTTGGCTTTGACGCATGCAGGCAAAATGAACCCCTTGGTAACACAAGTTTGGAGAAACTGGGGTTCAGAATGAAGAAACTCAGTCCTAAAAGCTAGGTGAGATCATCCAAGCTCAGAGCAGAATAGCATCAAATCTGACTCAGGACTGAGTCACTAAGTTACTGACTCAATGATCACCATATACCCACTTCCCAAGGCCTGGCTTGCTATTGGATCCTGCGATGGTCTGGACATACAAGTAAGCGATTCATTTGCAGAGCAGAGGGTAGCTGAACCAGATGCCACAGATTAGTCAAGGTAAAGTCAAAATTCCTCTCTCCTTCTTATCACCAAATGCCGTGGGCCCAGCTTTAGCAAGTACTGAAAGACCTCTCTTTTCTGATTATTGGAGACAATAGCACATACAGGTGAACAACAAAAAGGTCAGTAATTTCTACGAGACCTCCAAGTGGGTGCTATGGATGAGGAGACAGAGGAGGGCAGGGGAGCATACAGGCGCTCTCTTCATTTTTATTTCTGTCTTTTCTCTCCTTAAATATCTTGTGAAGTATAGATCAAGGAGACCTGACAACTGCTGAGAGCTTCTCATCATGTACATGAGTCATTACATGTTTTATCATTTGACAATTATTCTTCAAAAATGCTCCTCTTCCAAAATGACCCTCTTTCTTTTTATATTGTCTGATTTATAACATGTGTGTATTAGTATCTAACTGGACATTCTTTTAACTTTAACTTGTGTGTGTTGGGCAAGAGTGATGGTGAAATCGCTCTTCATTTCCTAGAACTTTGTAAAACAAGACTGTATAATAGATAGCATCATTGCTCCCTGCTACAGAATGAAGGATGGGAATGAATTATTTGCTCTGAGAACCTCTTCTGGATTTTTGCATTCCTGGTACAAAAAGCCAACAGATCCCCTCTGAGGTCTGCTTTTGTGGAAGGTTTCCGTTTGTTTGTTTTGCCCCCAAGTAATCAGAATAATTCAAGTTTCTTTTCCTAGTTAACTACTAGGTGTTACAACCTGAATACAATGTCTGTGGTCATGTTGACAAAAAAGCAAGATGTGGAGTTTAAGTCAGGGCAGCCAAGGTGAGTGGGGAGAGCTGAGAGGATGGTTTTTCCCTATTGAGTGCAAAAAAACAGAGGCCTATGATTTGTTTCTAATAGTTGCTGGCAAAAAGAACCCTGTGATTGTTGTGTTCTGAGCTTCCAGTGTTTTAAGATGAGTGTGTGCTGCTTCAGGGCATTTATGTTTAAAAAGCTCAGCGGAGCTCAAAAAGATAAGGAAGCACATAAAGATTAATTTTGAAGTTCTTGTTAAAACCAAACACTTTAATCCTGGAAGAGAAGGTAAAAAAAAAAAAAAATCTCTTCGTCTAGTACATTCAGCTAAGCTCATCTTCAAAATTACCAGGAGGCTAATGTACATGTGGCAGGGAGGGAGGATGTATTTAAAATAATTTCTTCTACTCTGCGTCAGGTTTCAGTTCATCTACTATGTCCATTGTGTCTGCCACAAATCAATAGATCTTTGTTTGGAGCTGATCACTATAATGATTTGGGGATTACGCTGATGAATCAAAAGAACCAAATAGGGAGAAAATGGTTAAAAATGTGAAAGAAAAGAGTGTTTATTTCCTGGCATTCATATTTTTTTCATATCATTAGCTGTAAAAACAAAAATCAGGCTAGAAGCAAGAATGGATCACAGACGCCTTCCTGAAAACATGGTCAAGATCACTTAATAAGACATTATGCACATCGTTTTGAAAGGAATACACATTCATTGCCAATGTTTTATAAATTCATAATATTATTAAATCAATATTCTCACATCTGGGGAGTATGTTCTTAGATGGGAGGTAATGTCTATTCTTCATTCACCATTTTAAACCGCATGGTAAGTATATTGATAATATCTGATTAAATGACTGACTCAGGAAGAAAAGGAGAAAGAAAGAAAGGAAGGAGGGAATTTCTCATATTTCTCATAGCGGAAAGTACGTGTATATTCATTTTTCCCATAACACCTAACAAGAAGAAATGCTTATTTCTTTTGAAATACTTTGACTACTCACTAACAGCAGTATCTGAAAAACTTTTAATATTTGTCAATACTGAAAAAAAAAGTTTGTGCTTGTTACCACTTCTTATGGATTCACTGTAGGTCGCAGTGGGAAATCAGCAATGCAAACATTTGTTGCTCTCTACTTACATACACACACATTTTATAACAGGAACATGATAATGCAATGCTTCGGCCCACAACGCACCAATCTTTGGGAAGCCAATCTCCTAAAAAAATGAATTTTGGAGCTTTGCCTTGTGTTGGAGCCTCAGTCATTACGTTTGGGAGCAGATTCTGGAAGATTCCCTTGAAGCAACTGTGCACAATTACTAGGTAGAAAGCTTCTTACATGGTGGTCACAACGAGCAGTGAAAGGCAAGAGATCCATTTTGGGCTTTCTAGATTTAAAATATAGTTAAACATGACCTGAGGAAAGTTATGCTAAAAAGAAAAATTATTTCTTTATGGTAGCTCAAGACCAGCAAGCCTCTAAAACAGACACTCTAATAAATAACCTTGTAATATTTGCATTTAATGTTTCATTTAGAGATGCCCAAACAGCACAATGAGCTATATGTTTCACCTCCCTTGAGGAGACAGATATAAAAACCCACTCAAGTTTGCTTCCTATTGCCAGCAAGTCCTAAAAAAGATAACAACTTAAGAACTTGTGGCACCCCATTTAGTTGACATATTGCAGATATCTGCCCCAGATTTAATCTGAAAAAAAAAGAAAGTTAAGATAAATTATCTGGGAGTTACTAAAAAGACATCCAGAATATACTTAGGTAAGTTCTGGAAGTAATGAAATGGATTCACATTCCCTCCAGAACTAACCTGGGGCTTTGTCCAAGTAACATTGGCAAGCTGGTAGTATATGTGCTGTCACTTCTCCTTCCTGCAGTTGCTATATACTCATTACAGCTTACCCACAGTGCTCTTCCCCACTGAGAGAAGTAGCTTTAAGGTCTTTTTGTAAAAAATACCCCTGGTTATTTTTCACTGGGTTGATCCACAAGTGAAAACCCATTTGCCATCACTTGAATAAACCATATTTTCAGGATTCTTCATTGGGCTTCCCTGAGCTACACACAAACACCATGTTAAACGCAATCATTTTTGACAGCTGACAGTCGTTTGTATATTGTATCTTTTAAGCAGCTAAGAGTCTTGATATATAATTTAGATTTTATCCTATTTTATGCTTCAGAGTCTCTCATTTTGAACCACAGCATTCTCTCTAGGTCTGTTTAATGCCTTCATGTTAATTGGGGAGTTTGTGAAATAGACTCACCAAGGAACATGATGGTTTTCAAAAATGTCGAGTTACTAAAAGTCTGGCTTTGATTATCCATTAGAAAAAATAAAGTTGTTTATTATTTATGATGTTTCGGTCTAAAATGTAGATGTTCTCTGGGATGAAAGTGAGTCATTAAACATCTGTGTTTCTCAAAGGATGCTCACTGAGGGAAAGTATATACCAATTAATGAAAAAGATCTGTCTAGAGATAAGAAAAAATGAAATCTATAGATCTTCATTCTGACCTCAAACCACATAACTTAAAGGCTTGCAAACATTGTCTCTGCCACAGCAAATATACAGAGTGTCCAGCTCAGTAATTATGCCTTAGAAATGTTTAATGATGAGTCCAAAAAATGAACTACCAAGACTTAACCTAAAAGGTACTCCAGCTGTAGACTTCACTCTAAAGAAGGCACTTTCTCTACAAAGATACTGCAGATTTTACATCTTTTTGTCTTTGCCCTTATTCTCACTCCCTATATTAAGACTTCATATTTAATTAGGCTTATAGAGCTAAAGGATGAAAATGTTTCATTAAAATGAAATAATACTTAACAATCAATTTATTTAAAGGTATGGACCATCAGTGGTCCATAATATTGCTACTAGACACACAACCATAGAAACTTAGAGTGGAAAGCTCATCAGACTTGATGATTTATGTGCATCCCATACTGTGCTGGCAACTTTCTTGCTGAGACACTTTGAAGATGTCACTGAAATTCTCTAAAGCTCAATTTAAAAAAAAATACTAAAGAAGATCTACTATGTTCCACAGACTCTATTAGATGCTGGGATTAAAATATGAGTATAAAACTATCTCCTGCCATGGATAGCACAAGTCTAAAGAGGAGATTTCTCTCTAGCAACTAGATTTCCTAGAGCATATAGTGAAGATAGGGACGATCTTTCTCATGAATTTGTTTTATATAAACATGCTTTGTAAACTGCTATACAACATGTATTTGTATAATAACTATTTATTGAGTGCCTATTGCAAGCAGATGCTGTCACATAATATATATGCTGTAAAATTTTAATGAACTATAATTATGTACTTAAAGATGAGCAAACCAAATTTCAGGGAAGTTAAATAACTTGTCCAAGATGAGAACTTTAAAAAATTGCAAAAAAATAATCTGACAGAGAACAACACAACCTGGCCAATTACTAATATGCTGTAGTGCCCCTTATGAGCATCCAGTAATAATAATGTAGTAGTCTTCGCTTAAGTCTCAAGTCCCTCCTATGCCATTCATCATGGAAGCCACCTCTAGTAACTAATACCAACCCTGTTTTCTATAGCATCTAATAAAGGGAGGAAAGAATGTGATAAGATGATTGAAATTACACCAATAAGAGTTATTCCCTATTTACCCAGAGCAAAGCTTAGCTTTTTGCTATTTCGAACAGCCTAGCCTAGAGTCACTAGAAGAGACCATAATCTAGAAATGTATAGTAAAGAAATCATTCTGATCACACCCTTTCCCTCATCCTTGGGGTCAGAGGAGATTTGGGCTGTCACAGCACTAGTGTTTGTGATTTTCTATTTATGTTATAGTTCTTTCATGAGCATTTCCACCATGGTTTTTGGCTAACCAAGAAACTATTTTTTTAAATATATCGACCAACCAAAAACGAAAGCAACCAGTAATTCAGATGAGAATAAAAAGAAACAAAATTCAATTTCAGAGAAAATATCACTTGCCAAAGTAGCACAAAGCAGAGGTAACAGGGACTTAAAAGCAAAGAAATGATATATGAAATTCAGAATGATGTGGTAAAACCTCCTTAAATAAAATGAAGTTCTTACTCTCAACATATAAGGGGAGGGGAACCACTTCAGACTGAGAAGCAGAGAAGAAGCATCATCTCAATAGTAGAGAAAAAAAATAATTTTTGCTGAAGAATGAACCACTGACTAGAGGAAAATAGCAAAAGATACTAGTGAGAAGCAATTTTTATTTGCTCATTCAACAAAACTTTTTGAGCACCCTCCATGTCTAGGCCATGTGGCAGTAACATAGTTTAAAGACCTAATTTAGCGGGGGCAGTGGGGGAGTGTTGGTGGAAAGAGAGCTTTGTGGTTGGGTAATAGAGATTAGCCCCAGGCATCATGAGAACACATGTGAAATACAGCACCTATTGAGAATGGAAGCAGAAGGAATGGTTTCTCAGAGGAGGTATCAGCTATTTTAATGCTTGAAGAATGCATGGTAGTTACTCAGACAAAGGAAAGGAAGACTCGCAGAGTCAAAGATGCTAAAGGCATTTCAGGAGTTCCATGAGTAGTTCAACTAAAAAAAATCAAATGAGAGATCAGAATACTGGTTCCTAGCCTGTGACATTTTAGAAGAAGTCGACAATATTGTGACATTGAGGCAAAAAAAAATGTTCGTTCTCCTGCTTAAATGGACTCTCATTTAGTAGGAATAAGTCTCCAAAACAATGGATATTGTAAAGGAATAGGACAATCACTGACTTCAGAACAAGACTGATTTGGATTAAGTCTTTCTTCTATAACCTCTACCTGTGTGATCTTGAGCAAATGATTTGACTTCCATGAATCTCAGTTGAGTCTTTGGCAGCTTCCTCATGGGTATATTGTGAAGATTACATGATGTAATATATGATTAAGTGAATATAATGCTCTATACATATTCAGTGCTTAACAAAGATTGATATTATGATTATTAATTCATATAAAAGAATATTAAACTTGAAATCTGGAGACATTAAATGTGTGGCATTAGACAAGTTGCTTAAGCACTCTGAAACTCAGATTGCTTGTTCATTAAAAAAGGAAAAATTTTGCCAGACTTGTAAGATTGTTTTAGGAATTAAATGTGATAACATCTAACCCCTAGCACAGTACCTTGCACATATAATGACCCTAATAAATTTTACTTAAATGGCAGTCTGAAATACCCACATTGCAGGAACACTAAGTTTTATACAAAAATGTGCTTTGATGATTAATAATAGCCAATAATTACTTTTAGTGTTTCTCTGTTTGGGACATCTTTTAGGCATTTTTTATATATATACTTTCTTATTTAGTTGTAAAGTTCACCCTTTTATTATCTTGAGAAGTATAGTTACTCACTCAAGACCTCATAGCATTTTTTTGACCAGCCAAACATCTTTAAAAGACTTCTAAATTTTCAAGGAGTCTTTGTCTGATTATGGTAAAAGGATCTAAAGTCTAGCTCTCAAAAGCAGATAGAAGTCCAGGTATAAAACCAAGTTCTGAGAAGCAACATCATCATCCATCAACCGGTCCTAAGGGACTATATAAATTACCACAATCGGCATGCCTTTGAGGAAACACAGAAATCTCTAACCTCTTAGAACTCACACTGCAGTTCAGAGAGATAAAGCATATAAACAGATTAGTCTTCTTGATGCAATGTGTATTGGAGACAGATTGATAGTGCAGTTATTAGTGTTAGATGAGTTCTGAGGATATTAAAGCTGCAGCTGCCTGGATGATAAAGGAAGCTGCCCAGAAGACATTAGAACCTGAGCAAGACTTTTGGTAGGATCCTGATAGGCAGAGATGGGTGGAAAATGTTCAATGTAAGCAAAACATAGACTAACAATGAAAGGGTGAATATACAAAGGATAATCTGAGGATGATAAGTGGTAACTTGATGTACCAGAAAGACCATGTTGAACCGTAGGGAGCAAATGGGATAGATAGTTAGATTAGGACCACATTTGAGGCAGCCTTGACTATTAGGTTTAATAATAACTATAATTACAATAATCATAACTTCCACTTATTAGCACACATCAAGTATCAGAAAGAACAGCACATAAATATTTAATTCTCCCAACTAACTTTAAGGTAGGTATTAGTACTACTTTTTTCGCATGAGAAATTTAGGTTCAGAAGGTTAAGTTACTACCCCAAAGTCACAAACTAATGGGGGGCAGAAGTGGGACTCAAGTCCAGATCTATATGATTCTAAAGATGTGTTTTTGATGACTGTAGCATTATTGCCTCTTAAAAGATTCTAGTATTTATCCTGCAAAAAAAAAAAAAAGGGAATTTATTTAAAGGGTTTTATTTGGACACCCCGAACACATTTTCAGAAATGTTAATTCTCAGTCCTCATCTTCCTTGACCTATCAGCAACATTTACTGTAATTAATCATTCCTCCCTCCTTGATATACTTCTTAATTTACTTTCCAGGACAAAACACTATCTTGGTTTTCATGTACTTCACCTTTTCCATCTTTGGGAATGAGAAGTCTCTTCTCCCCAGCATCCTAATGTTAGGGTAATCCAATAGTTCATGTACTTCTTCTTGTATCTATCAACACTCACTCCCATTGGTGATTTCATCCAATCTAATTGACTTTCAATATTTTCTATATGCTAATGACTCATAAGTTGATATCTCTAGCCCAGACCTTTTTCTGGAAGTCTAAACTCATCCAGTTGATTTCTTTACTTCTACATTTGCTTGTCTAACACAAATCCTGACTTTGCCCCATGCAAATCTAATCCCTTGCATTCTTCAATTTTTTATGGTAACTCTATCTTCACCATTGTTTAGGCCAAAACTGTGGCACTATCTTTGATTTCTTTTCTTTCATACCTCATTGTCTAGAATTTTGGATATGTTCAAAATATCCAGAATCCGATTACTTAACTACCTACACTGCTACTACCCAAGTCTGAGTCACCATCATCTCCCACTTGGGTACCTGCAGGTCTCCTTCTTCTTATGCTGCTGTTGCATTTACCCCTTGATCATATATTCTCACCACAACAGCCAGATGATTCCTTTCAACCACAAGTTAGGTCAATCAATGGCCCTATATCATTTATTTCCTCTCTTACTTCACTCAGCAGCTCCATAATCACATTGCCCTTCTCAGTGTGATTTCCAATTTGCCCTAGATGTTTCTCTTGCCTAAAAAGTCTTTACCCAAATATCTCATTGTCTAATTTTCTGACCTCTTTCAAGTCTCAGTTCAAAGCTCACCTTCCCAAGAATGTCTATACTGATCACCCATGTAAAACAAAACTGTCACTGCCCACCAGCACCCCGATCATACTTACCCTGATATAATTTTTCTTTTTTGTATAAATCATTCATTTATATGTTTATAATTCATTGTCTATTTCCCCCAGTAGAATGTAAGCTCCTTGAGAGTATTTTTATCTGTTTTATTCACTCTTCACAGTTCTCCAATGACTACAAATTGCCTGGCATATGGCTTTCAATAAACATTTGTTTACATTCAAGTGGTAAATAAATGAACTAAATAAACAGGTACAATATGCAATTTCTGTTCCCTTTGCTTACTTTGCTTCCCTCTCTTCCTAGGCGCCTTTTCCAAGTGGGGCTTTCCTGGAGGACCAGGCCCTAGAGGAGGTCAAAACCCTGTGAAACAGTCCTTCAGGCCTCTGGCAGACTAGTTTCCCCAAAAGGGCACCAGGGCCCTGAGATCCTTGGCTATGGGTATTGCTCCCAGAGATCAGTGCTGCCTGTGTCTGACTCTCAGGATGCTCCCTAAAGATGATGGCCAGAACAATTCCCATGCGCTAAAGAGGATGAGGAGCAAGCCTGAAGGAGTTTAGGGGTCAGCAAGTATCCCTGGGGTAAAGCTGACATGCTGGGGGGCGGTAAGGGAGTTCTGCCTAGAACACACTGAGGGCTGCGCTGTGTCCTAGAAAGTGAGGACCCCAGGCTACACTAGTTTCTTGAGCCTGTTCCCCCGCCCCCTTTAATTGGGGTTAAAGACATTCCCATACCATCCATGCTCACAGCAGGCAGAGGGTCTTTCCAGCACACAGATGTCATGCTGTTCTTCCCTGTCAATAATGCCTCATTAGCGCCTAGCACTCAGTGGATGCTCTGTCTCTCCACCAGCTGAGGTCTTCAGGCAGGAGTCAGGTGCTGGACCCTGGTCCTAGTGCTTCCCCTAGGCATATTATCCCTGCCCACTCAGCTCCTGCTTCACTAGGGCCACCATGAGGCACTGTGGCTACAAATCAACTCAGGCCCTTCCTGAAAGCCACAGTGCAGGTGTGAGACTAGAAGAGTCCCAGACATACCTTGCCCTTGGGAGACTGACCCTTGGGCTCTCCCGCAAACAAGGACACAACCAGCTTGGCAGTGACGGCCAGTGGCTTTCAGCTTTGGTAAGGGGTTGGGGGAAAGAGAGTACATGCTTACAAAGGAAAAAAAAATATCTCCCAATCCTTAGATGAGAGAGATTACTTCTTCCTTGATAGATCCTTCAATGAAATATTTACACCTAGGTAATGTAATTTACATCCTCTAAGAAGTGACTACTTCATACCTGGACACTATTTAAAACATAGGAAGGAGGCAGATACAGATATAGATCATATAATACCCAAACTTAGTTTGAGGGATATATCTAGCATATTGTAAGTAATTAATAAGTACTTATTGAGTGAAATAAGTAACCACATTTCAATTATTACAATAGACTGGAGACAAGCTAGCCGGGGTTTACCTGGAAATATCTGCAGAGGAAAGGAGTTGACAATAACTAAGAAAAAGTAGCCTTTGAGATCACAAAATAGCTATAATTCTCAAATAACAAGATTTCTTATGTACATATTCAGTGATAAGAGGAAAGGTATGGAGAGAAATCTGTGAGTAGCTATATTTTTCCTATGCTTTAACTTGAATGTGCGATGAGGAATCTAGACATTTTCTACAGAAAATACTATGAGAGAATAACCAGAAATGTTAAAATCAATAAAGCCTAAACTGTCTCCAATAAAATAAAACTCACTTTAAATGAAACTGGATGGTACAATATCACACACGTATACATCACATGATATACCCCACTGATACAGTGATAAAAGCTAATCATCCAGTCTTAAAGAATTAGTACAAGAAATTGAATACAGTTAGCCTTCCTTTTATATATTGTCAACCAATGGTCATTGGCATCAGTTCAATG
>NW_006436808.1:979092-1027684 GCF_000325575.1 Pteropus alecto | reverse complement strand
AATCCCCAATTTGGGGTTCAGTGAAGAAAGAAACTCTTCAGTGCAAACAGCTCAATTGTGGTAACAGCACAGCTATGAGAACAGCACGGCTGTGGAATGGCTCAATAGTGTTACGGCTCAATTATGAAGAAGCAGGGCTATGGGACAGCACAGCTTGTAGGTGGCCCTAAAGTGAGGATCCTCTCTATCTAGACAGATCTGCTCTGTTCCACCCTGTTCTTCTGCTCTGCATGCTATTCTTAGCTCTCATTCAGAGATGTCTTCAGTGGTTCAAGCTGGAGAAACAATCTTCAATCTTCACAGTGGGAGTGGGAGTAAGGGGAGGAAAGTGCCCTGCCAAGCCAAAAGGGAGCTGAGAGAAGTCCCTGTCCCTGGTCTCTGATTGGTACATCCTTAGGCAAATGAGGACTCCAAATCCTCAAAGTTTGATTAGTCCAAAAGTCATTGTCTTGATTGGTCAGGATAGAGCTGTTCTGATTGGTTGGTGAAGATGCTAATGCAATATAGCTGTGTAGCTTTGATTAAATGAGGAAAGTCTCAACCCTATTGGTTAAAATAGGATTCCAGGAACTTCTTTGTAAGGACTGGCTAAGCTGGAAGGAACATAGTGCAGGCTAACAATTCAGTGTAGGAGGTAGGTTGGCAGTACAGCGCAGGCTTTTCCCTGAAGTGCAGCTGCCTGAGAACCTTATTTAGAAATTGCTGCTAGACTCTGCTTTTAAATCTGAGCCCAGTTAGCTACGAAGAGTTCTTCTTGGCAGATATCTTCTTTCTCGAGATCCACAATATCTATATAATTATTTTTTCATGAGAAAATTTTTATAAGAAATTCACCACACATTAAATTATGAAAAGTCTATCTGTATTGAGCAAAGTTTGCCTAGTGAAAGGCCCTGACCTCTGTTTGTATTAACTCTATAAGTGAAACTCATCACTTTATTTCTAGAATTCTGAATACAATTTATCTTGGTATAGTCTAAGCTTCTGTTTCAGTGCACTAAGTTGTTAGTTTGTAAAGTTCTGTAATATTCTTTTCCTAAAGTGTGTGTTTATGTGTATGTGCCTATGTAATTACCAAACATTTTGTTTAATGAAAGTAAGTAGCACTGATATCTCATGATACTGGTCTCTTACCGTTCATCCACAGATCCATTTTCTCTGCCTCCTTCTCAGCAAAGTAAGTATTGAAATAACAGATAATCATCCTCTTTTTTATGTCATTTCTATGGCAGCAGAAAACTAATTTTGTTATGTCTTGATATATCAGCATTCATAAAAATCTTCTAGGTTGACTATGGCTTTCTTTTTCTATAAAGCTTAAAAAGAGAAAACATTAAACACTAGTATAACATATTTGTCATTTTTATAGCCTTACTCCCAATACTTAGATGAGAAAGGTTACTTCTTCCTTGATGGATCCATCAATGAAATATATTTGTTTTTATACCACCATTACTTCACAGTGGGCTAACGTGGAAGTTTCCATAATATCACATATTTAAATCCTGAGTTTCTTCAGTGTCAATGAAGATAAAAGGCCAAAGAAAAGGCCCGTTATTTGAAACGAACCAACAAATAATTTGAAAAATAATAAGAAAAAATTTGAATTATGAAAGATGAATGGATTTACATTTGAAAAATGATACATTTAAAGTATTCTCTACAAAAATCTTTTAAAAGCAATACTTCATCAATTCTTGTTGACATCCACAATAATGACAAAATATTCTTACATATTTTCATATATATTATTTCTAAATGGTATAATAAAAGCTGTCAGTTACCCCCTCTGCATACTAACAGAAAAGTGCAGTTCTTTGTTCTGTGGGTGCCTGCATTTGCACATTATGGAACTATGAAATATTTACAAAGGGAAGGTTAAATCAATACAGCTCTAAAATTTGTACTTCAGTCTTCAGGGATTTATATCATCTTGATTTAATGAAGTATGAGGAGTGAGAATGTTGACACACAGGAAAATATTTCGGTTTCCCCTTTATTGTACATACAAAAAGTATTAAAACAGGATTTGTTGATACCTAAGCAGTAACTAATTATTACACACTTTATGCCTCAACTATTATTTGAGAAACCTCATGGTGAAAAACAGACACCAACTATAAAAAGAGAAAAAATATGATACATACTAGAGTAGAGAAATATTGTATCTTCATTTAATTTAGCTTTATTTTCAAAAATCTTTGTATATTTTAAAATACTGCTTAATTTTGACACTACATAGAGTATTCCAGATGTATACAAATAAATAAAACTATTAGTTATTTATAATATAGTATGTATATTATGTACTTTAGATATAATGTATTTTTTCATGTATTGATTATTTATGTTTATATATCTAAACAGTATATATTAGAGTTTCAGATATAAATTCCCCTACAGCAGAATAAAACTGTGCTCAATAAACAGAATAGAAACCTCTCATCTTCTTTGCAGAAATAGCCAATCTCACAATTTGTTCCAATGAGACCTTTAAGGAGAATGTGTAAGAATTAGTGGTGAAAAGCAAAGAGCTTTTAAAAATGTATTTTTTAAATAAACAAATGAAACACAGTTGGAATAATAAGCATTTATAAAAGGGTATAGGATGTATAAAGTTGAAAGCCTAGATGATATGCAGCTTGCTTTTTCAGAGAATAGTTTCATTCCAAGTTCACATTGTCACATATTATATATTTTCTATTACGTTATATAACTAGAAAACTTTTTAATAATTAACGTCAATTGAAAGATCAGACCGTATTAGAGATGCTGCCTGTAGACACATTCAAAATATTCATTTACAAGACCCAGTGACTGCAAACTACTGATGTAAAAGAGGAAAGAACAAAATGTTGGCAAATCCATGACTCTACTTCTGACAATTATCTCCTCTGTGACCTAAAGTAAGTCTCTTTATCTCCCTGAACCCCAATTATAGTCCTATAAAAGATAAATAAGCCCCTTTCCCTGCTTACCTCACATGACTATTTTAAAGACCCAAAGATATTTAGATTTCCTTGTAGTGTGTTATGTAATTCTGAGGGGATATAAAAATTAGTTTTACCTCCATATTATGTATTGCTTAAGTTTCTATTAAAACCACTCAAACATAATTAACAACTATTTCTTGAGCAATTTCCCCAGCACACTCCTGTTAAAAAGCATATCCCAGAGTCCCCTTGAGTGTGCAGCAGTTCAAAGAGGAAGTGGAAAGTAAATATGAAATAAACAAATTTCATTGCAGTGAACTAAATAATTATTTAATATTCATATTCAACCGGAAATGCTTATCTTATATTTTATTATACCTCACATGGGCCACTTAAGTAATAATGCTATTATTATATGTCTTGACCAATATTCCCCCTCCCCCCAAATAGAACATTAGACATAGTTTTAAGTCCTGATGTGTCATTAGGAACTGCAGTACCAGGGAGCAGAAGAGAGACACAAAGAGAGTGAAGCAGAGAATAAGGTGGGGGAGGGGAACTAATAAGAAACTGTGTTATCAAATGGCTGTCAATAAATGCTACTGATTGCTTGATTTCCTGAGCCCTTCCTCTGGGAAACCATGAAAACTACATCTCAGAACCATTCTGTGAGTGCACAGAGAAAGGGGTAAGGGAAATAATTTGTTACTAGCTTCCACTAGTCAAAGTGTTTGCTATACAAAGCATTAACTCTTGCTGACTTTCAGAACCCTGCAGCATTCCATGTTCAGTGAACAGACAAGCCCTGGAGCAGAGGTGAGAGATATATGGCATGAGATACCATTAGATTGCATCTGTGTGAGTTCATCGCAGCTCACAGCAGCAGCTGATCCACAGACAGGTGGAGCTGAGGGGAGCAACATGAGGCATAAGAGATAGCTGATACATTACAGATAGAGTACTAACTACATTCTACTTTCATTCTCAGAAATACTTTACTAAATCTATCCTGCTGACTTTCTCGTCTTCCCAATATGTCCTAGAATGACTACTTAGTTAAAAACTTCAGACTATTTCAAGTCGTCTTTGCGCATGCCATGTTTCAGCCAAATTAAGCACATTTTAGAACCGGGCACCACTAAAAGAAACAAGCTTATTATTGGACATGGCAGATAAAAGGAAAATTATTGTGATAGCTCTTTGCACCATTATTCAGTAATAATTCCCAAACTCTAGTGCCAAAGTAGAAAAATCTTATGATCTTGGCGTTTTCTTTATGTATATGATACCAATTACTTAGCACTCTTGAACTCAGCCTTGCACACTGCTTTGCTTGTGATTTCAAAGAATATCAAGAGGAAGACCTCTTAAATCATCATATGAATGAGCAGCCCAAGCTTGGACTTCGGCTTAGCCACCTTAGAAATAAATGCTCCTTTTCCAAACTCTTGTCAATTTGGGCAAGACGTTTCTCCTTGGTCTCTCCTCTCCAATCCATTTTATTATTTAGTGATGCTGGGGAGAGAAGGAGGCTATCTTCATTAGCTAGCTTATTTATCTTACCTAAAATGACAAAATTTGTCAATAATTAGGAATCAAAATATTTTTCTGGCCAATTTAGACTAATTAGTTAAAGTAATTTCTGATTCACTGAACAATTTAAATTTAAAAATTATTATATGCACTCTGAATATAAATTACCAATGTTTTAAAAATATGTAGTAAATAGTGTTTTAAAAATATGTATGAATATACATCAAAAGTAAAGGCAAGCACTCTTGAGTTGAATAGAAAGATAGAAATTCTCAAAAAAGAAATAAAAGATATAAAGAAGAATCAAATAGAACTTTTAGAAGAATAATAAACTAAAAACAATGACACAAAGCAAAACCCCACAGAACTTAGCTAGTTGAGCTAATAAGCAGAATAAAAATGAAAGAGGAAAGAGTCAATGATGTTGGAGAAAAACAATAAGAATTATCCAATCTCAACAACAGATAAGATTTCTATGTTCCAAATAAGATGGAAAATACTAATTTGAAGTAGATTATGAAAGGTTAATTATATATTTAAACAACTAGGAAAAATAAACAAAATATAAACAAAAATAGAATTGATAAAAAATGAAATACTAAAAAGTATTCGAATATCTCAAGAGTAGGCAGAAAAGGGAAAACTGTAATATAGGAAAACAAAAAACAAACAACGAGTATTCAAATTAAATCTAAACATGTCACTAATTACATTAAATGCAAATGGTGTAAATCCACCAATTGAGTGGCAGAAATTCTCAGAATGTATAAAAACGTGAACCAATTACATCGTGTCTATGGGAATCTCCCCTCAATTGAAATGATACAGTAAGTTAGAAGTTAAAGGATAAAAAAGATACAATGAAAGTACTGATGAAAAGAAATTCACCTTCCACAAAAATCAAGTCAAGATGGATCAGAAATTTAAATGTAAATGTTAAACTGTAAAACTTTTAGAAAAAAAATTTTTGTTATCTGAGATTAAGCATGTAGCTCTAAGATATAACACCAAAAGTAAGATTTACTAAAAAAAAAATTTGATAAATTGACCTTCATAAAATCTTAAAAACTTTGCCCTGTAGAAGATGGTATTAAGGAAATGTAAAGAGAAGCTATGGACTGGAAAAAATAATTACAAATCATTTAGATCCTGAACATCAAAACTCAACAGTAAGAAAACTAACAACCAAGTTAAAAATTGAGCAAAAGACTTAAATGGAAAATTCATCAGAGAAGATATACAGATGTCAAATAAGACCATGTAAAGATGTTAAACATCATCAGTAATTAGAAAAATGCAAATTAAAACAATAATTAACTATGCTCCAATCAGAAAGGCTAAAATAAAAACTAATTATTATTTTAATAATAATAATTATAAAACTAATAATAATAAAACTAATAGTTCCAAGTGCTGATGAAGAAGAAGAGCCACTGGAACTCACAGAAAATGCAATGATGGCAAAGCAAAAAGGCAAAGCCTTTCACATAAAATTAAACATACGCCTACCATATGACCCAACAATCCCACTCCTAGGTATTTACCCTAGCAAATTTAAAGCTTATGTTCACACAAAAACCTGTACATGAATACTTATAGTAACATTATTAAAAATTGTCAACAAACTAAAAATAAAATGAATGAAGGGATAAGCAAACCATGGTACATTTATACAATGGAAACTACTCAGCAAGAAAAAGGAACAAACTATTGATACACACAACAGGTAAATCTCAAAGTCATTATGCTGAGTGAAAGAAGCCAATCTCAAATTATTAATGTTGTATGATTCCAATGATAAGATATTCACGCACAAAAAAACAAAATTGTAGAAACAGAAAACATATAAGTAGTTGCCAGGGTGAGGTGAGGAGAAAGTTGTGACTATAAAGTGATTGCACAAAGGAAGTTTGGGGACTGATGAAACTGTCTGATTATGATGGTGACAATACAAATGTATGCATTAAAATTCCTAGACTTGTCCATTGAAAAGCTAATTTTACTCTATTTTTATTTTTTAATTTTAAAAATTAAAAGACTTGTCTACGGCCATACCTCCCTGAACACGCCATATCCCATCTGATCTTGGAAGCTAGGAAGCTAAGCAGGGTTGGGCCTGGTTAGTACTTGGATGGGAGACCACCTAGAAAGATTGAATGCATTAGGCATTAAAAAAAAAAAAATTAAAAGACTTAAAAATTAAAAGACTTAAATGACCACCCAGAATAGTAATTCACAACACTGAATTTAATAGTAATTCAACATGGCACCTTTAAAAAGAAATCACTTCCTGTCTGCTTACAATTGTTACTTATTAATACCCAATAAGCTACCTGAACTAAGTTCATGATGATGACAAATATTAATTAGATAATAATGATTTTTGGATACAACAAGGCAGCATTTTTCAAACCTATAACATGGAAGTGAGAGACTAAATTCCATTAACGATTTTTTTGAGACAGCAGCCTCGCCACTGTGAAATCCAGGGAAAGGTGTGCATCTGTTGTTAATATATTATTTTCATGTTCCAACCATCTGCCTAAATAAAAACCAGGAATAGGAGGTATTAAAATAAGTGTTCTTTCAGAGAGGGAGATAAATTAGGATGTAAAACTCCTGAGCCCCTTTCCAAAATTCAATAACTAGCATATTAAAATCTTTTCTTCTACTATGGTTATATCTTGCCTTTCTTACTACTATTTCTGAGTAGAGGACAAAGTTTTGGAATGCTACTAGCATAAACATAAAATACTGAACTTGTGAGTTATATTCCTAAATTATGTTTGATGGCATATTAGGTTTAATAAGCCACATGGCAACTAGTAACCTGCTATCGTCCTTGATATATGACCCAATGTGGGCAAAGAGCTTCATCCAGTAAAGAGCACATGCAATGAGACTTTCTTAGCTATGGACATTAGTCTCACCTCTCATAGGTAAAAGGAGGCCAAAGCTGACTTATAATTACCTGAGCTCCATTTCAGGAGTACATTTTTGCATTCCCCAAATCCCAGAACAGGCTGCTTTAGCTTTATTTTCAAAGCCCTTGTTTGAACATTCTGTTCTTGGAATGCAAGGCTCTTCCTTCTGGGCTTAATCATTGGGAAACAGATTTCTAGCTGTTATCTTTTACCTATTCTGTCGTCTTCGCCTGTCTCAGACCTAAAGACTTAATCTTATATTTCATAAACATGACTCTAAACGCGCTCTTAGTAGGCTTACGCATCTGATTATCATCTCTGGCAAACCTTTTAGGCCTCTAAAATGCCTTCATCCCCCAGTTTCATCAGCCATGTCAAAGTGAGATACAGGATAAGAGAACAAACAAGAAGCAACCTTTACATTGGAGCAAAGGAAGAGATCATATGCTAAAGTTTTCTCAGACTCAGTAGTTTATACGGATATGAGACTAATGTAAGTATTGTTGAAAATTCTTACTCTTTCTGAACAGGGATGCTTTCTATACTCTAGTATGACACACTGAACTCTGACCTCACATTAATTTTTTTGAAAACTATTTTACCCATTGACTTACCAATTGACTTAGTTTCTAGTCCTTGCACTCTATGCCTTCTATATCTTATGGTACAAAAGAAGCTAACAAATAGTAAAGTATGAATTTGCACATAGTCTGTATCTGAAATTGTGCCAGATACTAGGTATAAAGGAACAATTAATACCTGGTCCCTGTCCTCTATTTGTTGGTATTAAAACAAAGAAGGCATTTTTTTTTTTAAATGAACAGCCTCAGCGTCTTTCACAAAGAAGAGCCCTAGGCTGTAGGGCTCAAAGCTTCATATGTCTAGATGTAATTTTTGTTAAAGAGAGAGGGAGAGGGAGAGGGAGAGAGAGAGAGAAAGAAAGAGAAAGAAAGAAAGAAAGAAAGAAAGAAAGAAAGAAAGAAAGAAAGAAAGAAAGAAAGAAAGAAAGAAAGAAAGAAAGAAAGAAAGAAAGAAACCTAAAAATAAAAATAAATAAATAAAATGAAGAAGGCATACATAAAAAACTAAGATACAGGAGAAAGAGAGGAACATAAAAAGGTGTTTATTTATAATGGTGCGAAAGCCCAAGAAAATGATTAACTCTTACACAGGGGAGTCAAGAAAGTATACCAGGCTGTGACACAGAACATGGAACCAAATCCAATAAATAAATAAACAACTTCCAAACTAAAATTTCTTTCTATTAAATGTTTCCAGTTAGTTGGCTGCACTTATTTTTTCAGTGAGTTTTCTACCTAATGGTATAATCAATCTTGTGTTCAAATCATTAATGGCCCTTTAAGACATGTATGAATAGAAATATTGTCAGTTAAAAAAAAAAATTAAAGAAAAGAAAAGGAAAAAATCCTCCTCCTGAAAAACAATATTAGCAGTGTTGAAGTTCTGGAGTGCTTTCTGAACACTGCTAATATTCTGTAGTGTCGCTTGTTTTCATACTAGAAGTTTATTATGAATATCTCAATTTAAGTGCTAATGGAAATTAAGAGCACACTCGATGTCAAGCACAGTTCTAAATCCTTTACGTATACAGTATTTCATTGGTTCTGACAAGCGCATTTTGTTTCACATTTTAATAACCTCTGAGATTGAAATATGCCTTATGCATGATAGTGTATAATTAATTGGCAACATTTTCTCTTTTTTTGATACATAAAATAACTGAGCATTTAAAGCAAGTACACCTTTGTGTTGATAAAATATAGTAGTAACTTATTCAATATAAGTATCTACACAATCCCATGTAAAATCCCCATTTTACAGAGAAGTTAATACACTTGCCTAGGTTCACACAGCAAAAAAGCATGGGAGCCAAGTTTCAAACCCAGAAAATATGGATACCAAGTTTGTGCTCTCAGCCACTATCCATAATACCTCTCAAACAACATTGCAGAATACAAACCAGACCTCTCACTCTTCTAAAGAGATCACATTTACCAAAAATATATATAAAACATCATGTTTGTGCTGATTTATAACAAAAGTGTGGCCACAGTAGTATGGTTAATAAACAGCAATAACCACGCACGGAAAATAATGTTTTGTCACGAGAGGATTAAGATGACCACAAAAGAAACAGAAATCTCCAAGCAGTAATACGAAGACTTCAATGCTTTCTACATATGGAAGGAAACTGTGCATGGTTATCATCTTCAATTCCATATTGAAAGTCGTGAGGAATTAGGCACAAAGCACCTGTCAGGGACATCGTAAAGAAGATATCAGCACTGAGTATATGGTAGAGCTAGGAATTATTTAAAGCAGGGTTTCTCTGCCTCAGCACTACTGAGATTTAAGAACAGATAATTCTTGGGAGGACTGTTCTTTTTATTGTGAGATGTTTAACAGCATCCTAAGCTCTACCCAGTAGATGCCATTAACTCTCCCCCAGTTGTGATGAGCAAAAATGTCTCCAGACATTGTCAAATGTCCCCTTAGAGGCAAAATTGCCCTTGGTTGAGAACCACTGATTTTAAGTCTCTTCTGTCACCTGATACTTTCCGTAGCGCATAGAAGATAATCCATATGTAACAATTATGACAGGAATAAAAAATGGATGTATGGATAAAAAGAAGGAAGAAAAGGCAAGGAAGAGAAAGGAAATTGTGAACAAAAGAATTCTACAATATTTACTAATATTTATTGGTAGATAAATTCCACTCTAAACTGAGAAACTAGCTAATATTCCATACTCACTATAAACCAAACAGAAGAAAACTCACTCTTTAATTCAACACCATATTTAATAACTTCTATATGTTATTTTAGAAAGCATTTAAATAAAACATCGACCACAAGAGTGAAAAATAACCATTCCCTTAGGAGTGCAATGGATATAGATCTGATCTCCTTGTGCATATTATGGGTTTGTTTAAAAGAATTAATAAACAATATTGTTGACAGGCATGCGCTCATTTCATTGAGATAAAATTATAATTGAATTGATAGGTGATGACTCTTTAAATCATAAAAATAAAGCTCAAGTAGATTCTTGCATAAACCTTAAGGCAGAATTCCTCTGCATTAGTCATATTACTATTGATATGCTGTCATACTATTATTAATACTCCTGCATGATCCCACATCAATAAGGTATTAACAAAATTTTCGTATTTATTATTGTTATGAGAAATTTTTAGAAAACATAATAAAAAGGAATAGCTCTCTGCTAACAATATGAAATAAATATATTCTAAATGCATTCAATTATTCAGTAAATATTTATTGAACACAAACTTAGGAATTCTGATACAATATCAAGTTTTTTTCTTGAAATATACCCATAATAAGAGAAACCTAAATTTATAAATAATTTCAGCTATGTGTAATTAACATGTTGTATTTTTATTTGCATTTATATATTCCAGCTACCTATAGGTCAGCAGTTTTCTTAGTATTAGTAAAATATATAGTTTAATATAAAAAGTGGCAAAAGGCATAACCTTTAAAATAGTCCATCATTAACTAAAATAATGATAATGCTCTATAGGTATATTATTTCAGAGTTGTAAAACTACTTTAATCAACAATATCTCTCCCTCTCAATACTCACAACCACTCTGTGAGATTAAGGTGTTTTTTTTTTTTTTATTAGATTTATTACTATTATTGTATCTACTGTAAAGGTGGACAAATGGAATTTCAAAGAGATTAAGTGACTTGGCTAAGAGCACTGCACATCTTGTTAGTCAGAAAAACATCAAATTGTTTTTTATTACAAACACTGTTTCTATTATACTGTAATAATGTTTCATTAGTTTCTTTTGTAATAATATCAAATTCTTTTTGCATTCCTGTTTAAAGAGACAAATACTCTTAGAGAAGTGCTTTTCCATTGGGGTTAAGGGTCAAAATCACCTGAGTCATTAATCTGGGTAGTTCGCAATTCACTCTTTGAGAAAAACTGCTTTAAAAATTATACATTTAGATTTTAATACTTGAAAATGAATGAGTACATGATATTATATTCCCCAGGTTCAGAAAAATTTTTTACAATGGCAATAAGTAGAAAAAATGTAGTAGACAGGACTGAAATAAGAGGAAAATCTGTAAAAGGCGGAAGTAGGTAGTAAGACAAATTCCACTGACTTTAATTTTGCCTGCAGGCATCCCTGCCACTAGGTCATACTTTTAAGATATATTTATACCCAGCCGTTCATTTTGAATTAGAAACTCCATTTTCCTCCAATTGCCTTTATAGCATTGCCAAGCACACAACCAAATTTCCAAAGATTGATTTTCTTAGTGCTAACCCAATGTCAGCCTGATCTTAAGTGTGTCACATAGTGAGTATTTGAAACTATAGTCTCTCCTCTGTTCTACATCTTCAAAGTTCTTGGGCTAGACTATTTGGCAGTCCTGTAAATTTTTCAGTAATATTTCTTTCAATGCCAGGATGACACAATAACATAAAGATAAAATTATAAGCCAATTTAACATTTTATTCAGTGGAAAAGAGGATAGAATAGGCAAAAGTAGTTAAAAGATTTCATTATCAAGAAAAAAAATTACATTTATATGATGCTTTGGAGTATTCCTAAGATGTTTCCACATAGATCACCTTATCTGATCTAAACTTATAATTGAGGCAGCAGGAGCCATAGCCTCATCTTGAGTAGGTGAAAATAAAAATTTGGTGATATTAAACAATATAGCCAAGGTCACGTGCCTAGAAACAGCACTAGAGTACAGATTCTCTGGCTCATAAATTAGACAGCCTTCCCATGAAATATGTATAAAATACTTAAAGGGTTTTACCTCTCCCCATACTTTTTCTATGCCTTCTTTGATATTTTCTATTCCTTCCATGGCTGCACAGTGTCTGTACTCTCCCAAGGATTTGCCTTAGGCTCTCTGCTCTTCATCTACATTTTGTCTCTGAATTATCTCATCCAAATATTATTTTCAAGATTAATTTTTTCTTACCAATACTATCCAAGTTTATTCATCCAACTCCATCCATACATTTATATCTCCAACTATCTAGTGACTATTCCTCCATATATATAATATAGATGTGTCTAATTCTATGGGTGAATCTGAACTGGCCGTATATACCAATAAAACCGCTTCTTTGCCTGTATTCTTCTCATAGAGAATGACATCACCACGAACTCAGTTGTCAAGGAAAAAGTCTAGAATTCATCTCTTCTCACTCATTGCCCACTTCCCACATTCAAATACATAGGCACAGTCCTGGTAAATTTAACCTCTCTAATTTCTTCTATCACCTTCCCCTCTTCTCCATCCCTACTGCCACTGCCTTCCTTCATCCCTTTATTTTATCTTTCCTGGACTATAATAACATTTTCCTAACTGGTCTCTCTTAAACTTCTCCAATTTCTACTGCTCATAGCTGCCAAAAACTCTTTCTGAAAACAAATCTGGTCATATTTATCTCATGCCTCTAGGAAGAACTTGTCAGAGCTTTCAGGATTGAGATCAACCATCAGTTTAGTTCACATGATCTTTTATGATTTTTTCTTCTAGCCACTCTGCTAACTCATACTTCCACCACCCACTCTTTGGCCACATGCATTCTTCACTCCAGCATGCTGAACCACTAACAATTCCCCAGTCTCATGGATGGTTTCTATTTCTATCTCCCAAATTGCCTGGAGTGTCATTACCTTTACATAGTTAATTCCTTTTTTTCTTTCCAGAATTCAGCTTAAACATTAGATCTTTCGGAATACATTTCTCTGTCCACCTAGTCATAGTCTTACTTACATGTTTCCTCACTGTATTCCCATTTGTCAAAAGTCATAAGATGTTCATATTATTTAACCCACTTATTTATCCTAAAATGTCCCGTTCTATGGAAAGGTGACAAGCATAAAAAGTCATTGATATATTCTAGAAAAATACCCAACTTTTTGTACTTTCAACTTTAGTGAGATTTCTGTACTCATTACACAACAACAATCCCAAAACACTTATTACCTCAATTTTTTTTTTACATCTGTACATCAGCTGAAGAATGAACATTTTAAGCTATAGTTTCCTTCTTCAAAACACTCAGGTGTGACGTACTGCCATCATTTTTCTCTTTAGCAATATTTATGCAATTATTTTGATGTATTATTGAATGTTATGTTTACTTTATGAATATGTAAAAATTAGTAGAAATTATAAAAATAAAACCTCTGATACAAATAAAAAACAGTGGTTCCACAGATGTAATAAAATTGCAATAACAGAAGAAATCAGGAAATTCTTAACTTCGGTCAGTTACTAAAATTAAACTAGTTGACAGTGTTCTGCAAATGAAAGAAAAGCTTTCTCTGAATAACTGTTGGAAATGTATTATCTTAAAAGAAGTATAGTTATGAATTTCATAAAATTTTCAGCTTTTGGAAATGGAATATCCCTTATAACTCATAAGTATATTGTACAAATTTAATGCATTTCACTTTCATAGACCTGTCTGAGACTGCATTGTATTTGACTACATGAGACTATTTGTACCTGTAAAAAATTGCAAACAGTCTAAATGTGAATCAGAAGAATAGGGGCAAATTAATCAACGCCACAATCACTGAATAGAATCTTATAGAGTCACTGTTATGAAGGCTATGTAATAACCTGAAAATATAATGATAATTTAGTAGTAAATTGAATGGTAAATTAAAATTGAATGCCTATTATTAATTCATGATATATAATAATATATTATACTAGGAAATTATTGGAAAGGAGTATATTAAATTTTTTAAATGGAGGAGTTTTAATAGTGGCATTATGGATAATTTCCCTCTACATTCCACGCTACTTATAATTATTATTTCTAGAAGAAATATTTAGGAGGAGGCTATTTCTATAAGCTCAGCATCAGAGAAAGAATGAACATTAATCATAAATAAAATAATTGTACTTGGGCTTTGTAAATCCTCTCCTGGGGAGAAAGTTAGCGTTTTTTCAGTTGTAAAGGAGACAGATGCATATTAGGCAGAAGCATAATTTTGCTCTTTATACTTGAAACTTAGATAAGATGAAAAGAGCAGTGGATAGATCCTGAGTTGACAAGGAGTGAAATGTGCTGGATTGTTCTTTTTCTATATTAGGAGCAACATTTTGCTTACATTAAGAGCAACATTTCCCAGAATCCCCAATTTTTTATGGTTGCAGCTTAGAGTTGGCTAAAAGTAAAGCTGTATGAGATTTGAGAGGTGGAAGTGAAACGACAGCCATTATACCCTGGATATCAAGGTTAGAGGGGAGGATAGATAGATGCTGAGGCACTTGTGGGTTCTAGTTTGTCTTCCTTTCCTACTCAGCAACCAGCTTTTCTTCCTAACTGTTGGTCATAATAAATAGTAATCCTAAGCCTATCTATCACCATCACATAGATATGAACTCAGAAAGGCAATAGCTTACAAAGAATGAATAACTTTCCATAGTTTTCTACACATGGAGAAGCATGTATAGGTGATCTGATGAATAGCCCAGCTGAGATCTAGTGAAAATCAGCATCAACTGCCGGCCATGGGAGTGGTCATCTTGGACATTCAGATGACTATGGCATCATGAGAGGACATGCAAGACCATTCCAGTTAACCACAGAAGAAAGAAAGATATTTATAATAAATGTGTTTTAAATCAATAAATGTTGAGGTGGTTTGTTACATACAGCAACAGATAACTTGAGTAGTGACAAAGAAAAAGGAAATTCCTTAAACAGTGCAACCTGAAAATGACAATTAATTGGTCATTCTTTCTTCTCAGAAGCAACAGTATAGATAAATTATTATGGACCCAAATGGCAAAATTTAGAATTAAGTTATTCTTAATTTTATTTTTAATTTGTCTTCTTGAAAAGGAGAATTAACATACAAATCTGAACACTATATATGTATATATATAAACATGTAAAATATATTTATAAAAAATGTATTTTTTAAGATTATGAATTTATCAACAGGTGCATAATTTAAAGAGCCTACTCATAGGAAAGTATCTGGTGAAAACTGAATGCAAGTAAAATTTGTATAGGCCAAAGGACTTTTCTGTAATAATCCTCAAGGATTATGCTACCATTTAATCAATTTATTTTACATAATACCAAAAGCCAGTATGCAGTTTTGGGTAATGATTAACATATGTTTCTTAAATATAGTTAAAAGTCAAAAGTAAATTATTTCAATTTATGGATTGAGAATTATAGATTCTGAAAAAAATGTACATTTTGTCTTTCTTAAGTTTTTTTATTTTTTTCCAGCTTTTGAGGTATATAAATGATATACAAAAAAACTGCACATATTTAATATATACAATTTGGTGAGTTTGGTTTCTTATGTTTTTCTAAAAGCAAAAGTGATCTATGCTAGACTTGTCAAAGAAAAAGTGAAGGCGACACAATGGATATTATACTACTGCTCTTCTAGTTACAATTATACTTAGAATAATCACCCTCTAACTCAGAATTTATAATAAAAGCACAGACAGGAAAGAATTGTGTTGATTTTTTTAAATGAAGGAAAAGAGTTAAATTTTTTTCTTCTTCGAATAGCAGTATTTTCATCTTTAAGATATCTTTTTTGACTGAGATGGAAATATATATATATATTTATACATATATATTTATTTATACACACACACACACACACAGATGATAGAAGTACAGGTACAGGTACAGGTAGAGATGATGGATGGATGGATAGATGATAGATAGATAGATTAGATTAGATAGATGGAGCCTGAGAGATATTCTAAAATGTGAATAAAAGATATCCTTTGCATTTATATGATTTGGTTAATGTGGTTAAATGGAAAAATCATGACCCACACTACTGGAGCTGTATGGTTTTAGTTTCAAAGACTCAATTTCAGGATGTAAGTGCAGTGTTTATAAGCTCTGGCACTCCCTTCTTATGGAGAAGACAAGAACTGATAAAGCCATCTCAAATCTAAAAAGTACTCTTAAAAGAAAAAAAAAGAGAGAGACAGGAGATTTTAAAGCTCAGGTTCCCTTGCAGTTTCCTTGGTCCTTATGAAGTTATACTGTACAGATCAAACTCTTAAAACAGGAACAGTTAAATTCTACAGACACCTAGAGTCAAACTAAATTTTTTTCTAACACTGATGTGAGGAAAGGAAATTATACATTCCTTAAGGCATTAACCTCAAACTTTTACTCATATGGGGAGAGAATTACATTAGATCCTTTTCATAATCAATGTCAAAAGAAGGATTAAGAGCTTCTATGCTATTTCTTTCTTAATATTTCTGGAAATTTTTTATCTATCCATAAGAAATGGGGTTGTACTTTTGTATTGTATGTCCTTATAAAGACACCAGACAGAGGGGGGAAAAAAAAAGAGGGTTGCTTCTTTCTCATCATGTTAATTGCATGTAGTTAATTATATGATGAGTCAGGATGAGCTGACTCAGTACATTCTTTCCTTTTGTCAGCTCATCATCCCCCAATCCAAAGAACACTACCAATCATAGGTATTCACACAATGACATTCTGAAGAAAACAATTCTGTGTAAGTTCTAAAATTGTATGACAGATACAATTAGTAAAAAATAGGTTTCTGTTCTATTATTTCCTGTGGGGAAAAAAGGCCAAGTTTCCTTCAATCTTTGTGTTATTTTAAAACATTCAGTACTGAAAGGAATCCTGCCATGTAAGAAAAAAAAAGGACAATAATACACCAAAAAAAAAAAAAAAAAAAGATTTTTCAAAGCCAAATAGCCTAACACATTGAAAGTAATTCGATGCTTTACAGCTAGCCCCAATGATTTCCCACATCATTTTTTCTTACATCTTATATACCAGAGTATTGTTTGAACTATCACATTCTAAAGAAGATATAATGAATGACCTTTATACTTGAACTTGGCAGCAGCACACCTCCTTCATCTCCCTCACTCCCAATATTATAAGTTAATAGTGTAATGCCTGATTTTAAAAAGAGTTAATTTTTTCCAGAAGGTTTGGTTATGTATTCATTTGTCATTCAAGTGACACCAAAAAAAAAAATGTATGACAGAAAAACAGGAGAGTCTTCTAGTAGACTTGTATTGATTAAGCAACAGACATTTGGCTGTGAGGCACTAGGACACCTCTAAATCTCCCTGAGAATAGTCTCCATCAAAAAATCCATCTCTAGACTGACAAAAGTTAGCACTATTTTCAATTAAGGACCCAACAGAGTGATTAAAATCACGCAGTTAAGCCAACTTAATTGGAATTGGAGGGTTGGGGGGTAAACAAAGGGGTTTATGGAATTGAACTTCGTAAACTATGTTTATTTCTCTACCATATGATAGTATATTCTATCTATCATCCATCTATCTACCTATCTATCTATCATCTATCTGTTTGTCTATCATTTAATGTAGCTAAATAAGGTAAAATAGGCCCAGGAAACCCTCTATCATGAGAGGAGACACTGGTTACCTGTAGAAGGCCAAGAAGCCAACAAGTTGGGTCCCAGGGAAAGGAGGCAAGACTAGGCCACTTATTCCTCTAGGCCTTGCACAAAAGAGGCCAGAGGAGTCTTCTAAGCTCATTTGAGTCAGAGAGCCTATAAGTAATTGAGGCAAAGCAAATGACATAGAGGGTGCTTTTCTTAAAATATGCTTATACCTTTACATTGAGAGATTGATCAGTATTCAAGAATTTCAAGATGCTTATTTTGACCACATATTAACATACCTTATTTGTTTTATTTTCAGATAGGCTAGACAACCAAACATAGCAGTGGTTCTGTGTACCAAATTAATTAGATCACCAAATACTTTCAGTTTGAGAGAAGTTTATGCTATTTCAGTATGTTAATGCAAAGCTTGTGACACCCCAAAACAAAAACAAAAAACAAAAACAAAAACAAAACAAACAAACAAACAAAAAAACTTTTATCTGCCCTATTTGAGAGGAATCAAGAATGGAAATAAAAATCAGAAATGAAAGCACTTTTAAAATTGACCAGCACCTTAACAATTATAACTGCCTCTGCTTGAAGACACAAGATTCATCATTCATTCAATATCCTACATATTTCAAGTCAAGTGACTTCAGCATTCTGTCTGACCATCTACAACTTTTCTTCATTTTCATCTATTCTTTCTTTTTCTTTTTTTCTGTCTTAATGACAGATCTCAGAACCACTGCAGTGCATCTCATCTCACCAAGGGTCACCTGGCGCCTCCAGAGCATGTGAGATGATCTCCATGTTAAAATGCTGTTGCTCACTTCTTTCCAAGTTCTGAGCACTCATCCTGGTAATAGTGAAGTTAAAGGTCTTCATCTCTCACTCTAGGCAACTTGAAAGCAAGAACTACATCTCCTTTAACATTCATTCCTAACACATATCATCTAGTTAGGACTACAGTGTTAAATGAAAGTTTATTGAATTTTTAAATGAAACAGAAAAAAATTCTTCCTGAGAATGAATAAATCATTCTAGATCAATTTCTACAGTGAAATCAAACTTTTTGATTTTTTTATAATTTAGTTTGTGAATTTGGAATAAAAATCTAAAATGCCTGCTGATTTAATAATACAGATATGTAATATGTGAGCATGAATTTTTTTTTCTTCCAAATCAACCCAAGATAACCTTTTAATCCTTCAAAGTGTGAAAAGACCAAGTGCCAGCGGGATTGTTTGTCAGCTAGAATATAACCTCCTCCAATTAGAAGTTACTTCAGAAAAAAAAGTGCTATATACCTCTTCATATGTATGCGTTTCTTTATGTATAAAAATTCACATCATATTGTAATAAAGCCATCATACTGTAATAAAGAACTATAAAACATTAATATCAATTCCAATTATCCTTAACAACTACTTTAGAAACTATGGTTACTTTAAAACAATATTTTATGATCTGAGATGGCATCTAACTCTTTGCTATTTATGAGAATCTTGCCCTTAAATGCTGAAGAGCTAATATCAGGTAAGTATATTTTCCTGAACAGCTGATTACTCCAACAAATCTACTCCTTATCTTTAGGATGTGTCATTACTTTGGATCACTTATGTAGTCTTGTTTCAGAATTACCCATTGCCACCTAACCATAAAGCACATGCACGCACACACACATACACATACAGAGAGAGAGAGAGAGAGAGAGAGAGAGAGAGAGAGAGAGAGAGAGAGAGAGAGAGAAATAGGAGCTATTCTAAAATAAGACAGCTGAGATTCCTTTAAAATTCACATGAATTATTTGGCTTAGTACCACTCACATTTTTAAAGCCATGTAAATCATCTCAATAAACCAAAAATAAAGACCTAAGTTATGATTTCCTCTCCAATAAAGTAAAACTGCATGTAACTCTGCATTTACAACTATGTTCATTGTAAGCAAATTTCCCGAGTTAGAGCCTAGTTCCCAAGTTAGAGCCAAGTTTCTCATAGCACAAAGAACACTCTCATCTCTCACCACTAAGCCATGACTCCCGGGCCCAACAAGCATCCTACTTAGCATCAGAGTATATCTTTTAGGCAATTTCTACCGAGTTCATTTCATCACTTCCAGAATTGGTTTGTTCAAGTAAAGTAAAAGGGCAGCCAGGGTTTTAAGCAATGGCTTTGCTTAGAAAAAGATAGTTTCAAAGCCTTGGATTTCGAGGTTTTTTAAAGAATATTTTGAAGGCCTCTTTTGAAGTCTCCATCATCAAATAAATAAGGGCAATTTTTCTTCAATATGTACTTTTAGGCTTATAGCGGATTTTCCAAATACATTTTTCCCCTCGTTTGATTGGCCTTGGATGGTATGCCCAAGCCTAGCAGGTATTATCTCTATATTTACAAGGAGGCATCTGAATCTCAGATGTTTTAGTTGATTTGTCAAAGTCCCCTAGAGAGTAAATATTCAAATCAGGACTGGAACCTGGGATGTCTGTCTGTAGTCTAGGGCTTGGCAGACCCCTCTGTTTCTATATAAACAAGTATATCTTGGCTCGCTTCAGCTATTAAATGATATTTAGAAATAAGACTCTCTTAGCGCTATGTCTTCAGTGCTCACCGTTGTTCAAATTTTTCCCTAAGCACCTAATTTACTTAACGGAGTGGCCTTGGGTCCGAGGGAGAGTCTGGGTGGCTGACATTTAGGGGACTGTGCACTCCTTGACCATTGGGTTTAATGTTTCTTATTTTATGACTCAAAACCCAGTTCCACCTCTCTGCTGGATTGCATTGTCCTAAAAAATGTTTATATGTACCCAGGGATGCCAGTAATGGGCCCATAAAAAATTCAATAAAAAAATGTTTTAATCAAAATACGCACTCTGACATCACAGAGTCACCAGAATTCTCATTTAAAATTGGAGCGCATCGCTGAAAAATGTTGATTGCTGTTGTAACCTCACTGGTTTCTAAATGCATTCTGTTCATGCTCTGCTATTGATGGAACTGGCTACTGATGTGTATCCTTAGAAGAACCTTTTTGTATAATGAATAAAGAATCTCAAAACCTATGAAAAGGGCCTAGTGTCTTTCCCAGAAATGGTGCCAGAGAAACAGAGAAAGGGCACCTTTCCAGCTTCCTTTTGTTAGGCGTAATGATCATGTGAACACCGTAAAATAATAATATATCTTTAAAGGGAAAGAAAAGTCCTTTTATTCCCATGAGCAACTACATGCACAAAATTCTTAAAGCATTTTTTTTCTGTGTAAACTGTAGGTCCTTTCCCAAGGTGAATAAAATCCTCACAAAATGCCTGCAAGGAGAGATGTTCCTAACGCTTGCCTTGGGCAATTGCTGAGCTAGCCAAAGTATGTACTCATGCTATAGATCACTTTGGCACCATTAAAGAATTACAGGGCATCACATGGTCCTACAGAAATTAATCACTGCTTACCAGTATCTGCTCCTGTGTTTATGAAATCATTTGGAATATCTGCATGTAACCAGTGGCTTGCTGAATAGAGTAATGGACCGTGGCATTGTGTTATGGTCGAGCTATAGAGTGCTCCAACTGGCAATTAATATACTAGCAGTTAAATTGTATTTATTTTAGGAAGAGTCAGAATCATAATTTGAACTTTTTAATAAAACACAGAGATCCCATTTATATCATTTTTTTTTTTTGCTAATAGATCTTCATAAACAAATTTAAGATAGCATAAGAGATAAATGCCCTCTAGCATTTTATGGTGAGTAATTCTTTAAAGGCACAGCTCGTATAGCCTTACGCTTGTACTTTCCTTCGGAGACTCCTCAAAAATATTAACTGAAGAATATATATTAAATTTGTTTCAAGTATTTGATATCAATAAAGTAGAACTGCAGGTTATGATCTGCTAAAGATTTAATTGCTCTAGAGAAACTTTGGCAAAAAAGAAAAAGAAAGAATATGAAAGAAGTAAAAGGAAAAGAGAAGAGAAAAATGAGATAACCTTATGCTTTACATAAGTATATAGTAGCTCTTTACTTGTTAAGGAATACAGATTGTATTAAGACCAAGCAAGTGGAATCTCTTTCTGGATTTCTCAAATACTACACTATTGTTCACTTATAAATATTTATCTTGCTTATATGATTCAGATGATATACTCAAACATCAATTAGTCTCCCAAAAAGACAAGATATAGAAATGTGAGAATTTATATAAGGCTGTTGAACTGTATGCTGCTAATTTATTTCTAGTTCAAGTTATTTATCATTATTATACCTCATTTTTAAAGTATCGAAGAAGGTTTTAAATAGATGTTTTTGGGATTTATATGTAACAAATACCCTAGGATGAGTGTACTCCACTTATACTAGAATTCTGGTATAAGCACTAATCAAATTGTTAGACATTTTATACAGCTGAGGCAAAGTGCATTACTTTCATTTCTTGTTTTAAATTTGTTGAAAGAAAGGTGGAAATTAGATAAGAAATAATTCGTTTTCCTTTCTTCACTCTTTGACGTACATAAATTATCACATTTCCAAATAATTAGGATACAATCTTATATGTTCTATTTGATTAACAGTTAAAATCAACACCTCTAAATTATTCATGATTCTTTCATTTATCTTTTTCCGCCTAATTTTGATCATGCTAGATTAAAAAAAATATTCAAAATCACTAGTGACTATAAGATGTGCTCTACGTAGCTATCAAACTTTTCTGATTCAGGATTTTGTTTTTCAGTTGTTTTGTTTTTCAGTTGTTTTTCAGTTGTTTTGTTTTTCAGACATGTCTCCCAGTTCCAAAATATTAGAATACAAAGGTATCGGTTCATACTCTTTCATTCATTGACTATTGTGCCATCATCTTACTATGTGCTTGTTATTTCATAATAAAAATTAATGTTAATTAATGTTAATGTGGGAAAAGGCGAATAAGAAACTTGTACTGAACACTGACACATTGTTTTTGTTAGAAAATAAATATCTAGTTGGAGTCAGAATTGTGTCCCTCATTAACTAATGTAAGATGGAGAGGAAGAGAGAGGGAGAGGGAGAAAGAGAGACAGACAGACAGACAGAGAGACAAAGAGACAAAGATAAAGACCTTTTAGGAAGTGAGATCTAAGAATGTTCGGGTCCATGAAAAGCTTTGGAGAAAGGTATGAGGTGACTTACCCAGGCTTTCTTGTGACCTTTATACCCACAAGATGTAGGATTCTTTTAAAATGACTATATAGCCATTAAATCAAAGAATATCTTAGTCTCTCTATCCCCTCCTTGAATCAAATCATATTTTGTCTGTCATTCCATTTATATCGTCCAATGCTGTCTTTGCTATCCAAAGGTAGTCAGTCAACCCTGAAACTATTTCTTCAAGAGAAAATTTGGGTGGGAAATTATTTCTTTGTGCTATTGAGATCTACCTCTTGCCAAGAACTTTGCTGCAAGCCAACGAAGCAACTTCCCATGTGATCATTTTGTGCTTCAGTTCTACGAATTTTTATGTGCCCTTTGAACCCTAATTTGAAATTGAAATTCGCTTTCTTATATTAGGAGTGGTGGGGAAGAATGTCTGGAAAGGCATTTGTGTTTAAATGTAAGTCCTTCAAGTTGCTTAATGCTTGGATTGTGGGCTTATGAAGAAAATAAAAATCAAATTGAATGGCCTGGCTGCTACAGCACAAGTCAGAGTCACTCTCATTCCCTGCCTTTCAGCCTTGACTTGCTCTAATGTAATCTTGTCTGCTGAAGCAAGAGGTGTAACCACTGTGTTATTACCTGCATTTCAGCTCCAAACTCCTCTGGCCTAAGAGCACAAGGGCTTTCCCTCTTCAACGTACCTCTCAATCTGATTATGCCAACTATGAAAGTGAGTTCTGACCTCTCTACCTGCCCCTTCTGCCCCTTTTGCCTATCTCTTCAATGTTCTGGCAACCTCCACTAATGCTACTGTTATGTCACATTTTTCTGTAATGCAAGGGTAAATAAAAGTTACATGCCTATCAGAAAATCAAGAGTTTCAAAGTAAATATAAGTTCTCTCATCATCTCTAATTGTCGCTTGCTGTGGATGTCAAACTGACAGAGTAGCAGAATCTAATTTCCTTGTTTGATTCACCATGAAATTAAACTGAACTGACAATTTTTATTTTCACCTGGCAAATTCACCCAACACTATTTAAATCTAGCTAATCAAGTAGTTATCTGCTGCACACACTCATCTCCCCCACCACAACTCTGATTTGCAGTATCCCACTTCCCAGCTCCCTCCAATAGCCGTGCTCTGGATTACATTTACAGTTTTAGAAGGTGTAAAGGAATGCATGAACATAGCTAGCCAAGGTGCCAGCAAATGTATCATGTCACAAAATTACTACTGAAAGATGAAAAAAAAAATAAGAGTGAAAAACAAAACTCCTGGACTGAAACACTGTTCAAAAACTCAACCAGCCAGATGGTTTAGTGAGGCCTATGCTCAAAAGAGTAGAAAATAAAATTCTGAAGTTAACTAACTTTTAGGGAAAATGAAGTATTTAATCTCTGTAAGAAATAAACATCACCATTCAGAAATAGTCGTATTATAATAGTAAGTGCCAGATATGTATTTGTGTGATGAACTAAGGCCACCTGGCAGTGTGAGAGTGACCACTGATAGATGAACTACATAACATGAGCTTTCAAAGATAAGGAAGACTCTGCATGCTAGAGGCATTATACAATGTCCCAAAGCAAGGATTTATGATAATGTAGGGCACCAAAAAAGTTACAGTTCCACCACATAACCGTAGGCAATTACCAGCAGCTCTCAAGGGACAACTTCAGAGATCAGCAATGAGAGAAAAAACCTGGACTTATTTAGTCCAAAGAACAATTAAATGGGTTTCTAGATGCATGAGGAGGAGCTATTAGCTGGACCTAAAGCTAGCAGATATATCATGTCTTCACACCTAAACATCTCTTCAGTTCCAAGCTTGTTTCTGGATTTTTACAATTATTTATCACAGACATGTGTCTGACCTTTCTTTACTCTAAAGTGAACTTTCGTGAGTTTAATATTAGTCTCAAGACATCTTCAAAGATGAACAGAGACTGTGAGATGATTCCAAATTCAAGACAGAGGCTACAATATCCTTAAATGTTTAATGAGTATGAACCATGTAAAAATATGAGCAAATATGCGGTTCAACTCTTAGAAAAATGCATATGATACATAAAAATCAGCATGTAATTTCAGAGGGGATTCATGGACTCCTTGAAGTCCACACATTAACTAAACATAATCATAGCTACAGCATATACATTTTCTATATGCTGGACACTGCGCTAACACCTTACAGATATCATCATAACCATCTAGCCTGGACTCTTTAGACCTGCTAAGAAGGATTATTAAATTAAAAACTCTAGGTCGCTCACTCTTAAGGAAGTCACAAGAAATTACACTTGTAACAAGCTACTTAAGTACAAATAAATACCTGCAAAGTAGGAGTGACTGCCATTGAAACCTAGTGATCTAACTTTAGTAGCAGTTTAGGATAAAATAAAAAATTTAAACGGAAGAAAATGATAAATATAGAAAATATTATAGGAGCCAGTGTGAAAAAACAGAAAAGCATTGGGGTAAAGGCCATTGAGTAGTGGTACATTATGGAGAATTTAGAGAGAGCTGAAACCTGCAAGAATAACAGAAGCGGGGTCATCAGGACAAATCCGAGGAACTGAAACAAAACAAAAAGATCTGCAAAAAAATAAAGGAAAGAAAGAGAGGTAGGAGAGAAAAAGCACAGGGGATCCTGACGTTCTGTCCTCACTGCACTGTATGTTATGGCTGGGGGGATGGAGAAGTGAGAACAGAGCTTTGACAGAACATTTTCCTGAAAAGATCATTTCCAGGGAGAAACAAGTAGCCACTCAACAAGAGAAGTAGGTTTGGGTAGGGAGTGAACCCAAGGATGTTCCTTCTCAAATATCTGCATTCTAAGTCATTAATATTGCTTCCTAACCCATGCATGCATGCTGGACATGGAATTCTAGAAAGAACTCCATAACAAGGATTCAGAATAAAACAGAAAGAACTCTGTTGAAGACACTTTCCCATTAGAGATACTATTACCTAAACATTTTTCCTTTTTTTCTTTTTTAACAAATTGAAACGTGAAAAGGCATATTATAACATAGCACAATATACTTACTATTTTAGTGAAAGCAGCAAACAAGTTTAGGCAAGGTAGTAAAATATGAAATCAAATTATTGTGGGAGAAAGGAATTTGGTCCTCTACTACATGTTTTTAAGAGCAGATAAGAGCTACATTTGGCAAAAGGCTCAATGTGACATTTCTTTCAGTGTGAATTATGGGATGATCAAAGAGTGTCTTGTGGGCAGCCATCGATATGTGTAATAATATAATTCTAAGTTGGAAAAGGATTCAAGGGATTAGGGAAGATGCTTACAGAGTTAAATGAAGAAACCAAGAAAACATCTTCGTTTAGGAACAGGGAGAGAAAAAGCAAAACAAAAGGAATCAGATGGTTGGTGCTCCACAGGTCAGGCAAAGGCGTGGAATAAAGGAAGAAAACAGAGGGTTAGGTAGGTCAGTGTGTTTCCAAGTACTGGACCTTGATGAGATAAGTAGCTGGTGCTGGAATGTAAGTCAGCTATTAAAAGCTTTTCATCTCCTCCTGGACTGGTAACAAAGCTAATAACAAACAGTTCTGGGGACCACGTGTTGAATAGAACCCATTTAAACTTCAAAAGAAACTCTGAAAGGCAAGTGCAACAGGCCAAGTAGAGAGCCAACAACATTAACACCTAAGGCAAGAGAGAATGCATAGCTTCTGTGGAAGGAAGTTACAAAGGAAGTAATGTCATCAGAAGAAAGGGGTAGAGAAGGAGAGGGAGGAACAGTAGCCTCTCTGCTCCTATAGGAATCAAGTGGATAGAATAGCAAGAGAGGACGTCATTGCTGAGAGAAAGTATCTGGGCCTTCAGATATTACCCTGAGTAGCTAGCACAGACTAGAAAGAAGGGCGTCTCACCTTCGGGATGAGTTGGTGCCATTGAGGAAGACTTGAGGCCATTTAGAAGGCTTCCAAGTATATTTTTAGAGATAACCATTATTCTAAATATCACTTTTAAGATGATTGGTTAATATAATTTATACTCAAATGTCATACTAAAGACTTTGTCATTGATAAAGTATAGCTTTCATTAGTTAAGGAATACCTGTACTCTGAAAATGATTCTTGGCACAGATGATGATAACTGATTATACTCGTTTGCTAGGGCTGCCAAAACAAAGTACCAGAGACTGGATGACTTATACAACAGAAACGTACTTTCTCACAGTTATGGAGGCTAGATCAAGGTGTCGGCAGGGTTAGTGTCTTCTGAGACCATTCTCCCTGGCTTGTAAATGTCTTCTCCCTATGCCTTCACATGGTGCATGTCTATGTCCTAATTTTTTCTTATAAGGATACCAGTCATGTTGGATTCGGACCCATCTTACGACCTCATTTAAATTTAATTACCTCTTTAAAGACTTTTCTCAAAGTATAGTCATTTTCTTAGGTACTGGGAGTTAGGGCTTCAACATAAGAATTTTGGGGTCACAGCCCTTGACACTAATAAAGCTCCAACCCATAGTGAAACACTGTGAGTACACTGTGACATGCCCAACCATACTCCCTACACAGTGACTAGCACAGCACATTCCAAATGGAGTGAGGAGTAGGGAGTAGAGAGAACAGTTCATATTGGTTGGGTGGATGGTGTTGAACCACTTCCCCATTCTCTTTCAAATTCTTCTTGAATCACCTGTTAATTTTATGTTATTAACATTTTCATTTTGAAAATAAGCTTGCAATAGAGATCTACATACCCAAAGAGAAAAGTGGAATGAATGGTGAACAGAAATCTAGGGTCATGAGTAACATAGTTCATATCAAAACATCTTAACACAGGAACACATGGTAAATTTGAGGGATGTGGGTTCTCGATGTCTTTCTTAATCCAGTGCAAAGTACTCTTTCAACACATGGCAATATCCTTTTCAAACAATCCAAGAAACATATCAGAAAATTCAGAACTTGCAGTCTATAATTTAAACCTCTAGGCCATCAAATTCCAATGCACTTGGCTTCAGTGAATCTAGATATTAGAAACTTTTTGTGTCTTTCCTGTCTTTCTTTAGAGTGCTTGAAATCAATCAGATGACGTTGCGGCTTTCCTCTACCTCTGGGGTATTTCTTCCCCCATTCAATTAGCTCTCTTCTGTGGACAGGAATTTTATATATGTACCCCAGTCAGTGAAAAATGCCATTTCATTTTTGATAAGTAGGGGCAAGTGCTTAAAATGATCAGTTTGGATGAGACCCATCAGAATTGGAATAGTTCTTTCCACAAGGCTTGTGTGCAGGATTTTATTTTACTCCTTCCCTTTATAGAGAACACCCCAACCTGCTCCGGTTCTTTGCTCATTAACAGCATAAATCATGCAAAATGTTAAAAGTCACTGTTGCAATGGTATTTGATAGAGAATTTAAATTAGACCACAGAGAAAAATGACAGTACTCCTCCAAGGCTGTATGATTCATTTCTTGGTACCAAACCAGAAGTTGAAAATGCAATGCAATTTTATAATGAACAGAAGTATTGCCTCTGGCCCTCATACAACTCCAAAAATGGTTAGAACAGGCTGACCAAAAATCAGAAGGGTCTTATGCATATATACATTAAATTCTCTCTTTTCTCTCTTCTCCTCTCCTCTCTTCTCCTCTTCCATTTTCTCTCTTCTCTCTTCTCTTTTCTGCCTCTGTCTCTCTGTCTCTGTCTCTGTCTCTGTCTCTGTCTCTCTCTCTCTCTCTATATATATATATGTATATATGCACGCACACACACATATACACACATATATATACACATATATATAATGTATAACACACACATATATTCCCTTCTCTTCCTCCCTCCCTCTGACTCTCTTTCCATCTCTGGGTCTCTTTCTCTGTTTGTCTCTCATTATCAATTCTTCTGCTTCTTACTCCCTTTCCCTCTCTCTTTCTGTCTGTCTCTCTATTACCTTATCATATTTTCTGTGACTCTCTTCATGCCTCCTTCTCTCCATCTCTCTTGGTCACTTACTATGTATCCCTCTGTGCTTTTCATTTTCTTATCATTTTGCTGCCTCTGGGTCTGTATTCCTCTGTGTCTCTTTCCTCCTTTTTTTAAAAAATAGCTTCTTTAGGCTCATTTCATGGTTGAGATGCTTGATGCCAGGGCAATCTGCAGTCTGTGGGTTTAGGGTCTTAGAGCACATCCCAGGCAGAGCCAGCACAGAGCCCATTGCAATGGAGTGCTCAGGTGGGACCCAGCGGGACTCCTGTGGGTACACAGAAGCCACCCACAGCATGGGAGGTGCTGAGGGGCTCGACCTCAAGTCCCCTCCTCTCTCCAGGCCCAACTTCAGCAACCTCACTCCAGAAGCAGAAAGCAGATCTCCCTCACCTCTTCTCCTAGCACCAAGCTTACTCCCCCAATGTGGGCAGAGTAGGGGTAAGCATGCGCTTAGCCCAGGCCCTGTCCACCGAGCAGCACCTCTACCTCTTTTTGTCCAATGACTGTGTGGTTTCAACCACCGCTTGCAGCCGAGTGCTTGGGATTTTAGCCTCTGTTGGCTCAGAACCAAACTGTGCTTTATTCCTGTCTTGATTTCTTAGCCATGAATCTAAGTCGCTTTTACTACGTGAATCTTTGTTCCCATAAGAGACTACCTCACTCTCTCTCTTTTAACAATGTTTAGAGCAATTCCATTTTGATATATTCTCTTTTTTTATAGAGAAGCTATTTCTCAAGAGGACTGCAACTCCCCTCTGCCTGCTGAGACAGGAGGTGTTCTTTCTTCTCCTTCTCCCCAAAGCTGTGCATGTGTGTTTCTTGGATCGCTCAGCAGAGGAAGTGCAGCCAGTGCTCTCTACATCTCTTCACCCTGGAAGTTAAATGTTTGCCCTTCTTTCAGACTTATCTTAGTTCAGAGTTGATCCTGCCAGGAGGGTTTGTATCTTCGCAGTTTGTCTGGAGCTAGTCTGCTGAAGATATCCTTTCTGGCTTTGCTCTTTTTGCCATTGGAAGTCACTTCTGGGTCACATAACATTATAGTTTTATGCTTCAGTTCTATACCTCATGATAGAACGCTGATGGATGAATAGTTTGTTGGATTTGAAGATGAGAGATTATGAAAGGATTTAGGTTTAAACTTTTGAATAGCGAGAGGGATTGATATAGTGAGAGGCAGTCAAGGGCAAGAAAACCAAGGAAGAAACCCTTTATGTAGGCAAGTGCACAGATTAGTTCAGAAATGGTGTATTTTGTACTTTATGTAGAGTTAATTGCATAGTTGTTGGGAAAAATAAAACAGCACTATTATCACGTTACCGTATAATTACCATTGTTTCCTAAGAAGTTACTATGTAGTTACTACATTATTACAGAAAAATAAAACATGTTATTTTATGGTAACTATGCAATTAGTTCATGTCACTAACAAATGTACACTTATTGAACTAACAAAGAAATAAATGTTTCATTTTTTTCCTCCATGCTCATGAGTCATAATATTGTCCCTCTTTTAGAAATGACATAATGAATCAATGTACTAACATAGGAAATATGCAGATGAAGCTTTTTTCCTCATCATTTTTTTTTTCTAGTGAGCAAATGAATACCTTGGAAACTGCAGATGCAAAATAGCACACCAGACAGGAGGGCAAGCAAACAGATTCTATCAAGCCAATCCACTGCATTTAATGAGTTAGGAACAATGAGTTCTTTTTGGCTATGGTTAGGAGGGGGTACCTTGGCAAGCCAAGTGCCTTGCTGGCCAAAAGAAATGAGAAAAGGATTAAACACATTTCATTTTATGTTGCTTGCAGGCTCAAAGCAGAGCAAACAAAAACTGGTACCATGTTATGTGTACATTCACGGAAGAATTTCAGTTTCTGTTGCACATACTGTGAAGGAAAAATCCAGCGTTTCAATATTTAAATCAGTTCTATAAAAAGCAGACCACTTGGTAAAAGTTTGAATTCACTATCAGAAGTTGGTCCTGATAGTACAAAAGAGATTTAGTTTTAGAAAGAAGGGGTGCCCAGTATTCTTCATCAGTGCCATTATGTCTTTATACTTAAAGCCCTGTATACAATCATCTATCCATGTTGCTAATTGTAAGCTTCTTAAAATAATGAGAACTGGTCTGTTTATCGTAACTAATTGATTTCCAATACTTCAAAATTAATTGGGCAGAACAGGTCATCCAAAGCTTTCTTTGAGGCATGTTTTAATGGGCTCGGGATTTAAGGAATTAATGGATAGATTAGTATAATTTCTTTTCACATTTGTTATTTTTCTAGAAACAGCTTTAAAATTCTCCTGGGAAAACATCCTATTCTTGTTCCTATTCTCGACCCTTTCCCTTTTCTGCACAACATTTAACTCACCTCTCCTTTATTTCTAGCTGGAAAATGCCTCAGCTTCCTAGTCGTTCTGAGTTTAAATTCTAATCATGAAAGTAAAAAGTCCCAGAGATCATCTGAACTCACTAAAGTCTCAAAATACACCAGCTACCCTCTTTGACTGACAAAAAGATACCTCAGGGGAAAATTGTCTTTATTCTCTCATATATGCAGTATTTATATTTATGTGTAGATTCTATAATCCATAGCTAATACATTCTTTTTGGAGAATGGAAATTGAATTCAACATCAGTGTCCAATCTTTCTATTAGCACATACTTTTAAAGATTGTTCAAAATGAGGAAAGCAAATAAAACTTTCATCGATGATGAAGTTATCTAAATTCCTGGTAATCTGATTCAACAACTGCCAGTCATAAAGATATATGCATCTTTTTAAAGGCAAGATAATCAAGTGCCTCTGATCTTCTCTATTCCATAAATGACATGGATTCAGATTCCTTAAGGCAGATGCAGATAGAACTAAACCTACAATTACATATGATTCCTTAAGGCAGATGCAAATAGAACTAAACCTACAATTACAGGGCTGTGTCTTTCTCACCTTTCACCTAACCCTCCCATTCCTGGCCCCAACCTCGGAACTTTAATATGCACAAAACGCAGATACTCAGTTAGGCATCACCCCCAAAGCCTTTGTTTGCTGTTAAATATTAAGAAGTCTCATTTCTTCAAAATGAGAAGCATGGCTTGGCAGGCAGAATTCTAAAATGGCTTGCAAGATCCTCAACCTCCCTGGTAGACATGCCCTGTATAACCGCTTGGACTGTGAGTATGATGGATTTTACCCCATAATTGGTTATGTTGAAATAAGATTATTCAGGTGGGCCTGAGCCAATCAATTGAGCCCTTTAAAAAAAATAAAAGATTCTTCTCCAACTGGTCACAGAAAAGGAGGTCAGAGAGATGTGCTCCCACTGTCCTAGAAGAAAGCTAACATCCTTGAAAATATTGCGTATGGGGGTTACATAAGATGAACTGCAGATGGTCTTTAGCAGCTGAGTGTGGTCCCCAATCAACAGCTAGAAGAGAAATGGGTACCTAAGTCTTATAATCACAGGAAAATGAATTTTGCCGATAACCAATAAGTTTGAAGAAGACTCCAAGCCCAGATAAAAACTGCTGATCTGACTGACCCCTTAATTTTAGCCTGGTGAGAACTTGAGCAAGGAATCCAGTCATACCATGCCAGATACTTGACTTATCAAAACTATGAGATAACAAATTGCTATTGTTTTAAACCACTATGTTTGTAGCAATTTGTTATGCAGCAATAGAAAAATAATACAATTGGAAAGAAAGCATATGCACCTTGAATCTCTAAGATTTTTTTCACTCTTATACTTTTTATCCCAGACATTTTGGAAATACACTATTGAGATTTTGTCACCATATTAGTTTTTCCTTGATGAAGCTTTATATACAAGATTCAGTAAAACTGGACATACTTTGCATTTAAAGACTATGTGACTAAGAAAGATTTTTTTATAATAGAACAAGACTTCCCCCGAAGAGTATTCATATGCTCTGTCAGTTTAAGTTCTTCCATGAAAGGAGCCTGTTTCCACTCAAATCATCAAGTTTCTCATTTAGAAAACTCTGGATAAACATAATATGAAGACCATTGCTAGGATTTTGTTTCGCTAGAAGCATCTACTAGACTGAGGTTATAAATGATTATACTCTCTGAGATGGTATAACACGCAGTCAAAGGGAAGGACAGAAAAATGTAGTTTTGTATCAGCCGACATCTTACTTTTTTTGAAACTCACAGAAAGGATAAGAATTCAACTCACGCAGTTGATGTTCACTTGTTAAAAGGGATATCCCTACCAGACTCCCACACAGAGACTCCACGTGAAAGCCCGATATTGGCAAATATGCAAAGGCACACAACACTATGTTTTTATTTAATGACTGTTACAGCAGATAGACATTACAGCAATCCTGTGAAGCTAAAACTATGGGTAGACCGTCATTTACAAGTACAATTAAATTGCCTTAAAGGTTAGCCATATTACTGAATGTGAAGCATCCCCAGTACAGTTGTCACCTAAGTATGTATGTTCAGCCCAGAAGGCTGCCTGTCAATTCTCATCAGATCATACATCACTGAAGAATTGGGAGGCAATGACTGGGACCTTGTCGCTGCAGTCTCTGTTTTTTATGTATGGGCTAAATAACTATTCTTTCATAAATAATGTTTGTATTTTTTTGTTTTATAGTAAAAGCACTGGCTTTTTAATTATACCTCTATTGAGATATAGCTAAAATATCATAAAATTCACCCTTTTGTAGTATAAAATTCAGCGGTGTTCAGTATAATCACAGAAATGTGCAATCATCACCACTGTGTCATTTAGAACATTTTTGTCACCCCAAGTGGAAACCTTGTACTCATCAGCAGTGACTTCCCATGTCCTCCTCTGCCCAGCCCCTGGAAACTTCTACTTTCTGTTTGTATGGATTCTGGACAATTCATATAAATGAAATATGTGTCTTTTTATGTCTGACTTCTAGTATAATATTTTCAAGGTTTATCTATGCCATAGCATAAATCAGTACTTCAGTAAATCTTTTATTTTATTTATTTATTTATTTTTAGGCTAGGCAACCCTTGGTTGACCTCACAGATTGCAAGAACCTTATCGGCTTACAACCCCTTGTGTTTTATTTTTTACACCTACAGCATCTGGTCTTCCTAGGTGGTCTCCCATCCAAGTACTAACCAGGCCCAATCCTGCTTAACTTCTGAGATTGGATGGGATCAGGCTTGTTCAGTGTGGCATGGCCGTAGACTCATTCAATCTTAAGATCAAATAATGTCCCATTATATGGATATACTACATTTTGTTTATTTGTTCATCAATTGATGAACATTTGGGGAGTTACTATTTTTTGGCCATGATGAATGATGATACTAGAAACATAAGTGTACAAGTTTTTGTGTGGATCTATGTGTCCATTTCTCTCAGGAGTAGAATTGTCAGATCATACGGTAATTCCATGTTTAACATTTTGAGGATCTACAAAACTGTTTCGCAAAATAGTTGTGCCATTTTAAAATCTGACCAATGATATGTAAGGTTTTTAATTTCTCCATATACTCACTAACACTTGTTATCGTCTGTCTTCTTTCCAGACGTCCTGTAGGGTATGAAGTACTACCTCATTATGGTTTTAATTTATATTTCCCAAATGACTAATAATGTTGAGCATCTTTTCATGTGCTTATTTGCTGTATATATATCTTTTTTGAATAAATGTCTATCCCAATCCTTTTCCCATTTTTAAATTAGATTATTTGTCTTTTTATTGTTGAGCTGTTTAGTTTTTTATATATCCTGAATATAAGTCCTATATCAGATACATGTGATTTACTAATATTTTCTCCAATTCTGTGGGCTGCCTTTTTATTTTCTAGATGCACAAGAATTTTGAATTTCGATAACATCCAATTTATATTTTTTTCTTTTGTTGTTCATGCTTTTGTTGTCACATGTAAGAAATCAATGATTAATCCAAAGTCATGAAGATTTCTACCTATGTTTTCTTCTAATGATTTCATAGCTTTAGTTTTAATATTTAGGACTATAGTCTATTTTTAGTTAATCTTTGTATATGATATGAAGTAGGAGTTCAGTTTCAGTCTTTTGCATGCAAATATTCACTTGTTGAAAAGACTATTTTTTTTTTCACCGCTGAATTATCTTGGCACTCTTAACAAAAAACAATTGAGCATAAATATAAGGGCTTATTTCTGTACTCTCAATTCTATTCCATTGATGAATATGTATGCCCTTATGCCAGTACCACACTATCTTGATTATGTTAGCTTTGTAGTAAGTTTTGAATAGGAAAATGTGAGTCCTCCATTTTGTTCTTTTTCAAGATTGTTTTGGCTATTCTAGGTCCCTTGAATTTTCATATGAATTTTAGTATTAACTTGTCAATTTTTGCAAAATCTGTAGTTCAGATTTAGATAGGGGTTGCGTTAACTCTGAAATACAATTTAGGGAGTATTGCCATCTTAACAAAATAAGATTTCCATTCCATGAATTTGAGAAGTCTTTCCATTTATTAGAATTTTCTTTTTATGATGTCTTATAGTTTTCAGTGTAAAAATCTTGCAGCTATTTGTTAAATTTATTCCTGAATACTGAATTATTCTGTTGTTATTATGAATAGAATTAGTCTCTTAATTTCATTTTCTAATCATTCATTGCTAGTAAGAGCAATGCATTTTTAGGACATTTCTGGTGAATTCTAGGACATACAGCCATGTCAATGACATTCTTCACAGATATCAGTAGTGTACACTTGCAAAAAATTTTTCATTTTTCTATTTTATTTCTCATATAAAATACCTTCTAATTCTTAGATAATAGGAACAGTTCTGATACAAAAATATATATATAAATATATGAGCAAATTCCTATATTATTTATTCAGGCAACAAATATTTACAGAAAAATCCCTGAGATACATTATTGAACAAACCAGGCAAAGATCCATGGCTTTGTGGAACTTGTTATTTTTATGCCCAGAACTGGTCTAAAGTTTGCAGAAGGAAAAATAATTATTGGAAATCTTATTTTTTCCTTGAAAAACATTTAATCTCATTGAGATAGTGAACAAAGTAATAGGCTGACATTTTCTATGACAATAATTGTTGTATATACAAATACATTATTAACTCATTTAATTATATTTATTATAAGAAATTACAGGATCAAGGACTATGCAAAGTGCTAATAAGACATGCCATAGATCTCAGATGGCTAACATTTAAAAACGAGAGCTGTATAATCAAAGTACAACACTACTGAATGGTATAGGATAAGCTACAAACAAGATGCAAAGCAATTTTAGAAATGAGAAATCACACTGAACTATACTCATAGAGGTGGCAGAATTTAGTTGAAATTGAATGATTAAGATTTGGATAAGTATTATGAGGTGGGACTGCATTATAAAAAAAGGAAATATATATTTATTTGTATAGTCTAATTTGAAGAGGACATGAAGGAATAAAAGAGGAAGGATAAAAATAGGAATAGGATAGAGGAGAGGGGAAGAAAAAAGAGGAGGTTGAGTAAAAGATTATAAAGGAGAAGAATGAAAAGTTAGAGCAGAAGAACAGTGAGGAAGAGCTGGGAAGAGAAAAAGGAGACAACTAAAATTTTTTGAGTATATTTTACATGGAAAACAGTGAACTGGACATCCTACATGAATTGACTCATTTTCTGTATGTAAAATCTAAGAAAGAAGGCATTCTTATAATCTCCAGTTGGTAGGTAAGGTAACTAAGACCTAGATATAGACGAATAGATAAATTTTGTATATCTGTAAAATGGAATATTACTCAAAAATAAAAATAAAGTTTTTTGATAAGCGAATCTTAAAATAAATATGTTGTAACAGAAGCCAGATACAAAAAGTATACTTTCTGCATGATTTCATTTATATTAAAAAAAGTTTTAATGAAAAGTATAGTAACAGAAAGTTGTTTGGGGGTGAAGCAGCCAGGATGGAAGAAAAGGATTTTAAAGGCACACTAGGAAATTTTGGGGGGTATTGAATATCTTCAGTATCTTGATTGCGGTGACCGTTTTATTAATGTATTACTACGTTAAAACTTATCAAATTATATACTTAAAACATGCACAGTTTACAGTATGTCAGTTATGCTCTAGTAAAGCTGTTAAATAAATTGTGTACATTCATGTAATAAAATATTAAACAGAAATAAAAATAAACAAACTACAGCTCTATGTCGCAACATAGATGATTCTTAAAGTTTTAAGCAAAAGAGGCTAGATAATAAAAAACACATAGAGTCTGATTCCATTTAATATGAAGTTCAAGAGCAGACAAAACTAATCTGTAGCACTAAGAGTTACAATGGTGATAAATGATGAGATAGAAAGAAGAGGCAGAGATTGGGAAGGTACATGAGGGGAGGCGTAATAGATAAAAATGTTCTATTCTTGAATGCAGTGTTATTCACAGGGTTGCTTAATTTGTATCGATTAATTGAATTGAATGTTTATATTTGTTTTCCACACTTAGTGCATTATATTTCAATTAAATTTTTAAAAAATATATAACAAACACAATACAAAAAAAGAACTATGTGTGAACTTTGTTGAGACTATTTCAATAGAGTGATATGGATGGAAGTCATATCATGAAGAGTAAGTCAGTAGGCACTTGTAAATTACAAATATAAGTGACTTTTCCAAGAAGTACCTGAAATACAACAGTAAAAATGGGCTAAAAGTCAAGCATGTAATAGTACTAAAACAAACAAACAAACAAAATCTGGATATACCAAGACCACATGATATAGTATTTAAAGCATGTACTTGGGAGTCAGACCTTCTTCATTTCAAATCCTGGTACTATATCTTACTAGCTAAGACTCAGGGGAGTTATTTAAGTCATTTTTCCTCAAATATAAGGTGGGAATAACAATATTTAATTAACAAATGTTATGAGAATTAAATGAGACAGTATAAATATAATAGAGTTTAGCATGGGAAATAACATCTACTAAGCTCTTTAAAAGTATCAGCAATTATTTGATAATGATGAACATTGTAGTTGTAGGAAAAAAATGACTGCAAAGAGACTATGGGAGTTTTACAGAATCCAAGTTTGGGCCCCACAAGAAGGCTGCTATTGAGAGACAGAAAAAAACAACTCAGAAATTGTCATTCATGAAGATCTAAAATGAAAAAATATATATAGTCATACTGAGTCTTACCAGCTCATTCTAGACCCAGTTTACTCCCTGTTGAATTAAGGTGATCAGCCTGAACTCAATCTGCCTAATAGAGATAGGGGAAATCTTCTCTAGTGAAAGACAACTTTGTATGAATTCTCTGTTTCTTTTACACACAATGCCTAGCATAGAACAAAAATATTGCCTGACATACAAAAATATATAACCATATGATTAATAACCAAGAGAAAAAAATAGACAATAGGAACAGAACAATAGGTAATCCAAATGCTTGATAATTCAGAACAAATATAATACAAATTAACAAATAAGAATTTTAAAGTAACTATAACTAATATGTTCAAAATAATAGAGAATAAGATGAAAACATAACAAACCGATAAAAATAATAATGAAGGCAATGAGAGAAAGCAAAAGAAAATTTTTAAATATATGAAAAAATAAGCAAAATGGAGGAGAAATTGAGAGGCCCAAATTTGCAACTAATGAAAATTCTAGCAAAAGAATTTGAAGAAGCTGTATGTGAGAAGATGAAAACTAAGAATTTTTCAATTCAAAGCAGAAAATATTTTCAAATCAATAGTGCACTTTGAGAATCAAGACAAATGAATAAATAAACTCTACATCCAAACATATTGTATCATAAACATAAAGCATAAAAAATACAATGCTAAAAGCTACTGGAAATAAAGGCACATTTTCTATGAAGGATTGATAAACTAACAGCAACCTAGCAGCCATCACAGATGTCTGAAATCAACAGAGTAATTGCTTCTGAGTGCAGAAGGGAAAAAAATGACACCTTAGAATTTTATACTAAAGTACAATTTTATTCATGAATGAAGACATAATAAATTTTAAGATACATAAGACCAAGGTTTATAAAGCAGAACTACAAATTAAAATATACTGGTTTCATATATAACACTGACAACATTGAAAAAATTACCATATACTAGGTCATGAAGAAAATTTTAATGAATTTCATAGAATGGATGTCAGAAAACATCATCATCCACCATCAAACTATCTAAATAAGAATAACATCCTGTTTTAGAAATAAAAAGAATTCCTAAATGACATAATTTTAATGAGGAAATTACAATAAAAATTTCTAAATACTTATAAAGCTTAAGGTGTAACTGAACCAGAGCTAAGATGGAAAGACCTTAGAGATAAAAACTTTTATTTCAAAAATCGGAAAGATTTAAAGTGAATGAATCGATTGCTCAACTCAGTAGGTTAGAAATTTGACTTAAAAACTAAACCTAAATAATACAGAAAGAATGGGGGGAAAATGAAATAGAAACAGAGATTAATAAAAGAAGAAAACAAAAAATGAATAATTCACATGCAAAAAGCTACTCCTTTAAACAATTTCTTAAAAACTAAAAGTGCCAACCCTAAAAAAATAGGCTGATAACTACATGAATATTAAAATTTTCTATTCAATAATAACACTGTAAACAAAGTTTAAAGATAGTTATTGATCGGTAGAAAATATTTGCAAGGTATATATCTGATTATAAGGGTTTAGAATATAAAAAAAAGAAATTTTATATCAATAAGAAAATTACTTTCAATATTTGAAAATTGGTCAAAGTTACTAGTAAGCAATTCACGGAATGGAAAAAAAAACTATGAAAGGATATTTAACCTCACAACTCATGTGAGAAATACAAACTGAAACAATTAAGAGCTACAGTTTTAATTATTAAATTTACAAAATGTTTAAAGTCTAATAAAACCACTCTATGAGAGCATCAATCTTTGTTTTTTCCTTGCTGAATCTTCAGTACCGAGAACAGTGCCTACCTTAGCTCATGGGAAGTGCTCAGTAACTATCCTTTATATGACTAAATATATATGAAATATCATTAAGTATGAGAAAAATAAACTTCTCTTTTACTAAAATTGATGCATTTACATTAAAGAATAGTCTAATAAAATTGGAAATTGTGCAAACCATCCAACCCAGCTCATCTACTTCTAGTTATACACCCTGGAGGCATTCTTCCACATGTGTTGAAGAATATTCACTTGCAACATTGTCTCAAATGAATATTTGAAATAAAACTCAGCTTCCTCCAAAAAGTAATTGGTTAAATAATTATAAAATATTTATATTATTAAATACTATGCAATAATAAAGATGAATAAAATAAAGCTTATATGCAACATGGATTATCATAAGTATAATAGAAAGAAAAAAATCAAGTTACAAAAATGTGTATCCAGCATGATACCACTTACATAGCATGAAAACAGTAGTATATGTTGTTTAATGAAACACATAAACGTTTTATTTGTGATAAAAGATTTTATTGGCCAGTTGAGTTGACAGTAATTATCTTTGTGCTTTGTTCGGGAGATAAGAAAAGACCAGACAGAACACTGAGCTCTTCTACTGTATTTGTCATGGACGTTTTTGTTTGTTTAAATAAAAGATCGGAATCAGATATGACAAAATACTAAAATGTGTTGACATTGCACGGATAGTAAGTACATAAATGTTACTTAAATTATCTCTATATTTTTCTGTATGTTAAAAATAGCTTATATTTAAGATAAAGAAATAGAAAAAAAAAGTGAAAGGGATTTACCTTGTTCTTGAGCTAGGGAAGTACATTATATCTGTAAAGTAAGGGGCAATGTCTGCCAAGGGAGGAGCCTGAAATGGAAGTGGGACTAAACAAGTGTGGTAATATACAGCCTATAACCTCTGAGAACAAGATTAGAATTGTGGTTAATAGTATATGAAACACCCTAAGTTATATAGATCAGCATATAAATGTATATCTATGGCAGCAATAGAATTCATGGAAAAGATACAGAATCTGGAGAATGGATACTAAAAAGCCAAAATTTTCTGGAAGAGGCTATTTGTAATTTCAATGTGTATCTATTGACAAATTTTAAAAGTTTCCAAAATAAGGATAACCCTGGTAGTGTTACTTTGAAGCTGAAAACTAATAAATGTTCTTATTACCAGAGAGAATATGATGTTATTAGGACAAAAATTAGCCTTGCTTAGGGCCACACTAAATGCCAAGGGCCTAGTCAGCATAAGCATCCAATCTTCAAGTCTCTTCTTTATCTCACAAGAAAATCTGTGCATCGGTAGCCAAATGAAGATTTAAGCTCTGGCTAGCCTTCACTCTGCCCCCATCAAACCAAAGTTCAGCGAACTGTTTGATTGTGAGTAGCTTCTTTGATTTTTAAACTGGTTAAATATGATGAAAATCAGTGCACGAACTTGCAAATGAACCACAGAAAGACAAAGGCCTTTGAAATGGACATTTAAAATGAGCTAAGTAGGCGGAGGAGCCTGCAAGTAATTGTTCATATTTCATGGGGACTTGGCTTTTCATGAATTCATCTCAGTGTCATCTTTCATACATATTACAGTGTCGGTTCATTAAAATTCTTGATGCAGTGCTAAACCTGGTCAGACTGGAATGGGGCTGACAAACCTCTTGTCTGCTGCACAGATAACCAGACCTTATGAAGGTGAAATTAGTTTTCAGGAGCTGTACTGCTCACTTGATTGACTCCGTCTTAGAAGTCATATGACTTAATGTTTCCTGCTTGGGCTGCCTCTGTCATGCAAACATGACCTGATAACACATTGTCAGGAGCGCTCCAGAGAGCTAACAGCAATCTAACATCTTTCTACTGAGTGTGAAGTTCCATCTGAAATGTGCATATTTGATAAGCAGCTCGTCTTCTCTCTGTCCTTTTCATTTTCAGAAAGTTAATCTTCTCTGCTCTAGTGAGTACAATGAGGGGATGAGGTGGGCAGACTTGCCACAGGTGGCCCCAAATACTGACACATAGGGGAAGCTTGCTGTCTAGAGGCCAACATGTCTGGACATCACTTCCAAGAGGGAGTCAGACAAAGAATGACAATTCAGGTCCACCACCATTTTCAGGAGGGACAGCATTTCTGAGGACTCAGGGGAAGAAAATGAAATCAGAAAGTTCCACTAGTGAGTGTTAGTGACTTTGTTGCAACAGATTCATTTAACCATCTCTCCACCACGGCACAAGTCTGTATTGCATATCCAGTCTAAAATATACTGCCTTTCTCATAATTAGAGATGGCTGACCTCATAGAATTTTGTGCTGGAAGACAAATAGAGGGCCTTTTTCTTAGCTCATTTTACAGATGAGCAAATCTAAGCCTGGAGAAGCTGGCGTCTCATTCAAAGTCACACAGCTATGGCAGTGGTAGATCCAGGGATAAGACTCAGATCTCCAGATTCCATTTAGTTCTCCCGGCACTCTTACACTGCCCCTCATCCAGAAGTCTTACTTAAGATCTGAAGAGATTCCAAAACGAAGGCCTCATTTGGATCCACTGTGATAGCTTTGCATTCCTGATCTTCTAATTCTCTCGCATAATTACATTATCTCATATTGAACTTTACAAGTTACAAAACGCGACCACAAACATTATCTCATTGCCCTTCACAAAGAAATTTTATGAGACAAAGCATGGAAAGCATTGATCTCGCTTGACAGGTAAAGAAGTCAAGAATGAGAAAAGTAAGGTGACTGGCTCAAAGTCACCCAGTAAGTACTTGAAAGAGTTGGATAGAAAAACCAAAGAAGAGATAGACATAGGAATCTGAGAATCAGAGTATCCAGCATTGAAGAGTGGTGAAGTGTCAGCTATGTTTTGCAGACTAACGAGCAATCCCACCAGAAAGAAGAGGACAGTGGGCTCCAAAAGGAAGACTCCACGAAAATAATAAAACTGAACTCTTTAATGATCTGATATGTCTGATTATTGATAAAAGAATATCCATTTGTTGTCAACAGATCTGAAAGATAATTTTGAAAGTGGAAATGGTACATAGAAAGCTAAATAATTTTTTTAAATAATAGTTTAAAATATTTTATGAAATATGTGTTTTAAAAAGCACTGCTTCTCAATGTTTTCTACATAACTTAAATGTGTATCTTAACTAAATTATAAATTAAATATCACCATTAGGCATTGATCATTTATACTATATCTCTTAATCAAGTTGGCCAAAAACTTTTACTTTAATTTTCTATTGATTATGATGGCACACACACAATCAATTTTCTTGTTGGATAGTTTAAAAAATAAAATTAAAACAATATATTAGTCATGGAAAAATAACTAGTTCTATATTCTTCCAGGATAGGAAAGGCTCGCAGTTTTTAAAAACTTCATGAAAAAAAGCTGCATGACATCATGGATAAGATGTCCTCCCTTTAGAAAAGGCCTAAATGCTACAAACAAAAAAGTCATAAAAATATTGAACTTCCATATCAAAAAAAAGTCAAACATACCTATCTTGCTATATGTAAAATAATGTTCATTTTAAATTTTATTCCATTATTCCCAATGGAAGATCTATTTCCTGAATTTTGCCCTTTTTTATACAACTCCATTAGCATCCAACATTATACCCGACACCTAGCTCAGTGTTTGGCACATAGTAAATATACAATAAATATTTATTAAATTAATTAATAATTTATATTTGCCCCAATTGACATGTTCTGATGAAGTCAACGCAACCCTGAAATTTCCATAAGAAATCACCCAATAAAATTTTCTCACTAGAATCATCAGCAATCCCAAAAAGCAAAGCCAAGCAAAGCAAATCCACAGATGCATACTTTCAGTAGCCTGTGCCCATTCATCTTCACACATTTTGGATGTGGACTAGTTTCTGGCCCTCCTACTCTAGGCTTTTGGGAGAGGGATAAAAAGTTATATCAAAAAGAGCATTGCAATGTTGGGGGCTGTGTTGAACAATTCTAAACATTCTGCATTTTAAGACTGCAAAGAGAAATATAAAATCTTAGTTACCAAACTTTTTCTCCAGTGTCATCATCAAACACCAAATCTACCAATTCTACTTAGTATTACTTAGTATTACTCAAGACACCCTGTTTTATCAGAGAATCGTGTCTACATCAAGAAAGGAAAATAGAGAAATCCCTCTTCAATATTGTCACATCCCGGAGGGTGGAAACCTGAAATGAACATAACCTTTATTATCTAATCCCCAACAACAAGAATTCTGAACTCTGACTATCATGTTCCTTTGCCTGTGGCTTAGGGAAAATCATGTTGCTGACTTAAGGTAAAGAGTGACAAATGAGTGATCCTTGTTAGTTCAGAACCTCATCAGCCTTTCTCAGGCTAACTGTTGATCTATTTCTTTCTTTTCCAGAACCAAGCCTAGGCTGCAGCCACAGGCAGAGGAGTTTTATTATGGGTAAGGCAATCAGTGGAATGGGGTTGAAATCTCCAAACAGTTTTTCCACCTGTGACATCGATTCTGTTTGGGAGCAAAGGTGATAGGCCTGCATGTTTGCCTGAGTGTTTGCTCTGCTTCACGGAGTACAGATGTGCCCAGTGCATCACCCGTCTACTCACTGCACACTCTAAACTTGCTGAGCTTTATGTCACAAATGCGACTATAAACCTGGCCATGTTATTGTGTGTCCCAATTCCCTTCTCTTTTTAACAAGAGGAACTGTCCTTTATTGGTCCCTCTTTTCTAACACATGTGAGAAATTTCTTCCAGGTTTGAAGCATTCATTCATTTTCCTTTGAAATCCTCTAGATGCATTTTTCAGATCAGCCACTAGATGCCCAGATGCCAAATAAAACTCTAGCAGCTTTTCCAAGAAAAACAATGGTTTTGTGATTTAACAAAGATAATTTCAACCATGCTATTAAGAGGCCTGGCCAAGGTTTTTGTGTACTGAAGGATTTTTTACTTTTCTTTTTTATTTACTGAGCAATGTAATTATACAAATAAATAGATAAAAGTTCTCAAACCAAGAATTATTGGAAATAAAAATACAAACAAACAGAAGCTGCCAATACTGTACCAACAACATAAAGTAGGAAAAAATTGCCTCAGAACCCAGCACCAGCACCCAAGAAGCTTCAACCTTCATGGCCCTCATGAAAAACTTCTCCCCATCATTACTCTCCAGCTCACCTGTGGGAGCACCTAGACCATCAGGCTCTGACCTCTAGCAGAAATTGAGGACTTAACTGGGACCTTAACATATTCCTGACATAGATATTATTAATATCATAATATCATTACGGGTGTCCTTTTTATTGGCATTTTCTGCTTCTGTTTATTTGGAGGATGAATGAGTCCCATTCTGGCTACTTTTTTATATGGGACATGGTCAATCTACCAAGCATCTAGACACCAGTGACCTGGGCTGCAAAAAAACCAAAATCACAGCCTAGGAAATGTGAGTGAAGAAACTGGGTTGGCTTTTGTGCATCACGATGATTTGGAAAGAGAGAAAGAGCAAACGTTGGAAAGATGTAAAGGGCCTTAACGTTAAAACCCAAAGTTATAGCACTGGAAAAAACCTAGAAAGAGACACTCCCGTCAAGAGAGAGGACAATATTCTCACGACTCATGAACTCTTTCCTCACTCATGGACATAATCCTTTCTCTAACTCTGCAGTATAACTCCACATGCTATATAATTTTTAACGGAGCTTTAGTGATGGTTCAAAACAACGAAAAAGAAATACTATGCAGATAAATCAAAATCATGCGGCTAGCCTCACACCCATCATGACTAAAATGAACCATCTGAGGAAAATGGTTTCCTCATTTCCAGTCTGCCACCACATGGCTAGAGGCACCTTACCTTTTGCCATGGGAAAGTTTCTTACTGCCTCAAAACTTTGGGATCCAGGCCAAATTTCCTCCTTGGCCTTAGGGAAAAGAGAAAGCTGTTTAACCCTTTCATTCTAAAACTTGTCTCTGCAAGACTTCCTTTCCTGCTCCAGGGACCTGTTGACTATGAGGGAGCTGCTCTTCCTTCTACAGGTGACCTGCACACTCACCCAGGTTCTGATCTAGCTTTATGGCCACAAGCAATCACAACATGGCTGAGATATTTAGATTGTCACCTTACTGCAAGAAAGAACTTTCTAAAGTTCTTTCTTGTTAAAGCTCAGCCACAGTAAAATGTGTGAACTCCAAAATAGTGAGTACCTCATCACTCAAAGGGTTCATGATGGCAGTGTGGCCCCCTGCTCAAGCTGTTGAGGAAATGGTTCCTGAATTGGAAGAACAATTAGCCCCCAAAACTTCATTTAGTACTTCCTTTCTAATCCTATATTTCTATTAATTTTATAGACCACATTTTGCCATGTGAAAATGGCAGGTCCAGCATTTGGAAGCCATACAGAATAATGATATATTCACCACCACCACACCCCCAAAAAAGAAATTTGTTTTTGCCTAAGACAGCAAGTGATTGTATGAGGTTATTAACTTTTTTCCTAGCAAGGCTTTATATAAGCATGAAAAATGTTTGCTGTAAAAAACATCTGGGGAAAATGACACCACATTTTCATTAGTAATAGTTCCTAGACTGAGCAATGCTTTCTATCAAATATTGACACCTAATGCATCCAGACAACCCTAGAATCACTTATTTGAAAGAGTAGGTAAATCTCCTGACTGGGAAAGGGAAACTTGAGGCAGGCTTCTTATTGGCGAATACTAAACCAGGTATCCAACAACGCTGATCCTATTATTCAAATACTCTGCATCTTCCAGAAATGCAATCCACATATTCCCACATCATATCAAGGAGAAGCTTCTGCCATGTCAGCAATGGCAAAGGAAAGTCTGGAGTTCCCTTTCAGATTGCAGAGGCAGAAAATGGTCAAAAAGACAAATCACTCGCACAGATTACTTTATAGAGCAGGAGACCTAGGCAGAATGCTTGTATTCCTTACTCAGTATTATATTATTCAAGTAATAATATATCACTCAGTATTATATTAGTCAAGTAATTCGAAGAAACTTTACACTCAAAGGGACTATGGAGAGTTGTCCATTTACCAGCCTATGGTGTTACATGGCATCAAAATTCAAGACTATAGAAAAGCCAGCTTTCCTGAGTGATATCAGCCCAGAACGTGACAATGAAGCAGTTGTCACTCAGGATTCATTCATGCCAAAACTGGCTACAAATTTCTATCAGATAACTAATTTTTTTAATAGCAGAAAATTTCAGCCAAAAAACTGCCTACTCCCTCCCTTCCCACAAGACTCTTACAAAATTATACATGACCTATGTATGCAATTTAATCTTAGCTCAAGTAAACATCATTATTAATATCCTCCCAAAAGGTGTATTAAGAATCATGCCATCTTGATGTTATCATTTCTCCAACAATGTATTTTCAGATAATCATGCACTGACATGGAGGAAGCCTCAATGAAAAGAATGCCATAGATAGGAGGCTACCATTTAATGTGTTCAATCATTATTTATTCTTCCATGCATTTGACATTGATTTATCAAGAACTGACTATGTGCAGAGCAGTGTTAGGTATTGGTGTGAGCAAGATCCACAGTTCCTATTCAGTATAGGACTTCATGTCAACTCAATATGGCTTAAGTAGCATAATGGAATTAGGTACAGGGTATAATGGGAACAGAGAGCCTATGCAGAGAGAAGGACCTATCTCAGCCTGAGGAAGAACTGCAGATTTCAGCTTTAAGAGTTGAGCAGGGAGATGGAGAGTTAAGAAGCAAAGACAAGAAGCTGCAAGAAATCTAACCATTTGGTTTATGGAGAATGGGGTGGGGAAGAGGGTAATGAAATATGAAGCTAGTCAGGCAGGTAGTGGTCAGAAAATAAAGAATTTATAAGATTTTCTTCTAAAGCTTGAATGAATCATTGAAAATTTTTAAGAAAAGAGATGTGTAGTATGATTAGATTTGTGTTCTAGAAAGCTCTAGAATGATCTTTCTAGTTTGTTCATGACAGCAAGAACAATGCACCATAATGGGGAAGAAAGATCAGAGGGAAGCAAAACTACTAGGAGATCCAAGCAAGGAAAATTCTAAGGCAATGGTAATGAAAATGAAAAGAAAAATCATTTAGAAGGCAGATTTGTCTGTTTTAGTTGACCAATTAGATGCGGGGGCCAGGGGGTTCAGCAACAAGGAGGCCTCAAGTTTTATTTATAGGTATCTGGCTTGGTCTAGGACTGTGACCAAGCACACATTAGGTACACATTACAATTAATTAAGGAGCATTTTAAAATATCCAGCGTTAGCCCTTCTTCCCCTAGGGTTCACATTAAACAAGTCTGGGATGGCGACCCAGGGAACAGTATTCTTTAAAAGCTCCCCAGGTGACTATAATGTTGGCCATATTTAAGGACTTGAGATCTAGGGAATAAATGTGACACCAAGAGAGAGGAAACACAGGATGATGGACGAGGGTGGCCATCACTGCACAGAGGAGAAAGGAGGATGGGTCTCTTTCTGGTCCAGCTGAGGTTGAAAAGGTCAACTTCCAGGCCAGTACAGATTCCAACATCTGTGCTAAAACATTTTGGAACTTGTGCTCTGATCTTGGGCTCCAAATGCAAAGCTCCTTTTAGTACTAGGAACACAGTGAAGAGAGAAAGCAACTGCAGAGAAAAGGTTTCTACAGGA
>NW_006436808.1:911592-974092 GCF_000325575.1 Pteropus alecto | reverse complement strand
ACTTGATATCTGATACATGGAGGCTCAATTATCCTGAGTCTACAAAAAGTATATTGTATACCTAAAATGATATTCTAATTTGCAGTCCAGTGGGTCCCCACTAAGCCATGAATAAATCTTAAGAAATAGGACAAATACAAACTAATAATAAATATTAGTAAATGAAGGACAAATTGATAATGTACTACCAAAAAATCAAAACTGTTACTCCAGTTCCTAAATTTTCTCTGTTTCTATTTATGTATTTTAACAGCTTGAACATTCTTAGAAAAAGTGAATGTGGAAATAACCTGATAACAGAATAGTATTTAAAGTAAAGAACAGCAAGTTTTGATTGATATAGGCTATTGTTCTTTAAATGACAGACCGACCTGGACATCCCCATCTTAAAGAATGTTTTATTTTCCTCTGGAAATTGGGCTCTTGCCTCCAGGGGGTGCTCTACTACATTTTCTGTGATATGTGGGACCTCAGGAAGCAGAGTTACAATGTACCCCCTTATCCAAGGGGAATATGTTCCAAGACCCCCAGCGGATGCCTGAAACCACAAATAGTAGTGAATCCTATATATACTTTTTGTTCCTATACATACACACCTAAGATAAAATTTAACTCATAAATTAGGCATAGTAAAAGATTAACAATAATTAATAATAAAACAGAACAATTTCAACAATAAACTGTAATAAAAGTTATGTAAATGTTGGCTGGCGTGCGCTCGCTCGCTCTCTCTCTCTCTCTCTCTCTCAACCAATCTAATAACCAAGATGGCTACCAAATGACCGATGGGTGGGAAGCATATACAGCATGGAGACGCTGGACAAAGGGATGAGTCATATCCCTCAGTGGACAGACCAGGCCAGGCAGGTTTCATCACACTACTCAAAACAGTGCAATTTAAAACTTATGACTTGTTTATTTCTGAAATTTCTCATTTAATATTCTCAGACTGAGGTTGATCACAGATAACTAAAACTGTGGAAAGCAAAACTGCAGATAAGGTGGGAACTACAGTACTTCATTAGGTGGCTGCTGTACTTGCTAGGACCGAAGGGAAAGACTTAGGCCAAAGAGATCTAGGAAGGATTCAGAATACCTTACTTTTTAAATGAAATAAAATATTTATTTCCTTGATTTTGTTTTCTTAGTAAGTACCTCAGGAAGTGCTGGCTCCTGACATATTTGCTTTTTTTCACATTTAAACAACTGAAGTAATTATAAAAAAAATGGGAGGGGTTATCAAAATAGTTCTATGAACTTTATTGGCTTTACCAATAAAGTTTGGTTGCCATTTGTATCTTCAAACTACCAATTTACCATCTTTCTGTTTCTGGTTACTACTCCCACCCCATCACCCCCCCCGCCCAAAATAAAAAGTTTCACTTAAGGGGGAAAACTTTCAGTTATTTGATAACATTGATTGTGGGCTTGCTGAGAAAAAGTATGCTCCTTTCTCCATGCATTTGAAAAATATATGTATTTCTTAAATGTTCATCATTTTGACTGTTGGGGTAAAGGGACTGGTTGCAGTAAAGTGCCAAAGCCCTCAGGCAGAAAATACTTGCTGTGCTGCTGAATCCAGGAACCCCTCCTTGGCTCTAATGCAATATTTATGGGCTGCTATGTAAAGAAAGTAACACAGAGCAGGGAAAACTGAGATCAGCCAAAGAAGGGTTAACAAAAACTCTCTGCTCTCTATTGCAGGAGTTGCATCTGTGCAGGCGTCAACCTTTGCCAGTGTTATCTGCATTTAGGAGATGGTCTCCCGTTATGAGGAAGTCTGACCCCAAGACCTTTCATTTGACCTTTCTCCGCAAATTCTAGCAATGTGCAATAAGACTTTCCACCAAAGGGCAGCCAAAGGTGGAACAGCCAAGTAGAAATTTCATTTCCCAACCGAAGGAACATTTCAATTTCTAGGAAATCAATTGAGCTTCTATTAAAATCAATGACATATCTATGTGCTTTCCACAAATAGTTTGCTTCCTGTTGGAAGGCAGAAAGCCACCCTCCCCCCAGTCTCCAGATGAGCCCTGATTTATCCTTCTGTGCAGAGAATCATGTGAGCTAAAAGGTCAGGCAGTTAAAGATTTATGCTTTGTTTTATAAGATTGCTCAGAGAGAGACTCTTTTCCCTCTCTTGTTTATTTTTTATCCTCCCCCAGCCCATTGTTCGTTTTTTTTCTGTCCAAACTAGACCATAGAAAAGGAAATGGGAAAATGTCCTATAATAGGAGCTCAGGAGCTTGCCGTGCCCCCAGATGGCAGGAGATGTGAACCAATGAGAGTAACCTTCTGTGGCCAGCCACCACAACCTACCCAGAGAGAAGCATATGCATCACTGTGCTCTGTAAATCTTTTTTAACCTCAGTTCTGAACTGGGATTTATTTGTTTTTCTAGGCAGACAGACCTGGCTCTCTCTGGGCCCTGCAAAATGATCTGTCACTGTCTACTCTGATAACCTATGGCAGTCTGTAATAAAGCCAACTTGCCAGGGCTAGCAAATGGATGCCATATCTTAGATCATGTTGGGTCTTTTCATTTATTACATTCTCATCATGGGCCACCCAGACACTGGTCTTTTCTGTAAAATACACACCCCCATATCTCACTCTAGGACATCTATCTGAGCAGGACCCTACAGAGGATTAGGGCTATACGTGTAACCATTTCTGGGTATTCTCTTTAATGCCTATTATTATTGACAGGGAAACAACTACACCACAAACTGATATGTAAGAATGAGAAAAAAAAAATCTTCAGAGCCTACACATTTTTAACCAGCGTGGGTCTTATCAACTTCATTTGCTTCACCCAAAACATGTGTCTCTTTTTTTTTCTATTTTATTCAATAATATCATCATGATCCTGTGTACAGAGCTAGAAATTCATCAGTGTGTACTCTCTACTTCTTCTCCTTTATCGTCATATCTACTCAGTCTCATTTTTATTACTCACTGAGTATCAAAATGGCCCCTGCCTCACTGATGCTCTCTGTCATCTCTCACTTGGATTATTGTGATAACCTTGGATCTTACCTCCCTGACTCTGGTTCTTTCCACTACCATCTATATCCCCCCTCCACAGTCCATGCATCTCAACATATCACTCTCTTCTCTAGAACCATCAATGCCTACCCTTTTGTTTCTCATATAAAGTCCAAAGTGCTTAGAATGGCAACCCTGCACTTTCTAGATCCTTAGCTATCATTCCCTTCACTCACATATCAGCTTGCTCCAGGGCCCCTGGACCCACCATGACCATCCTTATCTCCATACATTTATTTCAATAGCTCCCTCTATCTAGAATATCTATACACACTTTCTTAACTCAGAAAAACAAGCAAACAAAAAATTAGAATTCCTTTTTCTCAGGATCTACTTCAAATGTCACCTTCTCCATGAAGTATCCCTCAGCATCTCCCAAGAATTAATCACTCCTGCCCACTTTTTTTTCCTGTGATACATCTTTACTCATTCTTCTAGAGAAGCACACATACCTATGCATTATAGAAACTTACAAGTATTTTTTTATTTTCACCATGTTAGACTATGCCCTGTAGTCACAGCATATCTCTTTTATATCTCTGCCCCTAGCAATGGACCCAATGTCTAGCCATTGAGACTAGAATATCTGATCAGCAGTAGAAGCATGACAAATAATTTAATTAAGGGCCTGAAAGTGTTTAGCTTTGCGAAAGATTGCTTGAGAAGAAGTATATAGATAAAGCCTATAATATTTTCTAAAGGCTTATCATCTCAATCAAGTTCAGACACTTAAGTTTAGATGGAAGTGGGTTCTTCTCTATGTCTTTTAACCACATAATATTATAATATTTAAATGTTAAATATCAAATTTTAAGTCCCAAGACTTACAATGATCTTGTAGGGGTTAGCTGTTGCTTTTTTGGCTTCCCAACATCCATTGCATCTTTTCTAGGTAAAAGTACTCTGAGTTCTTTAAGGCACTTACCAGTCCGTTTTTGTGTACTGAGGCTGTTAAGGTTCTAGACCCTATTTTATCCAAGCTGGTATCCTATGACTCATACCAATTAGAGTATTCCCTTCCCTTTGAAACTAGTGTGCCTTCTGATCTAACTATCCAACATAGATCACTGTGTTTATGATAGTAAATTCTGATATGAGCCAACTTTGGTTCAAATCCAGGTGTTATTATAAACTAGCTATTGACTATGGCAAAAATGATAAATCCTCTCTGCATCAGTTTTCCCCTCTGTAAAATGAGTTTAATAAGTGAATTAGCTTCATAGGACTAAAGGAGATAATGCATATGAAGCTTATAACACATTGCCTGGTGCGTAGTTAGCCCTCAGTAAATGTTAACAACTAGGATAATGAGAATTCTGATGATGATGATGATGATGATGATGGCAACGATGATGATGGTAATGTTAATGATTGTGGTGATAATGTCATAATTTTAATGGATTCATTTAGGAAGTGAATTGAGAAAGGATGGTCTGTACTATACTGAATTTATTCACTTTCTCAGTTACATCCATGCTGTGAAAAATGTCAACACATAAGGCAAAGCAGACAGCAAAAAAAGAAGTCATCTTCTTCAATATGAAGCAGATATCATAGCCTAATTAAAAATTGTCCATAATAAGGAAAACGATGTGAAGATGATGGGAAATCTTCTCTAAAGTGAATCTGGGCATACTAAACAAAGTCAGACCTTTCAATTTACTCTAGAATATCTTTTACCTTTCCAATATTTGTCTTTGGCATAGAGTGTCTGCCTATTTTCACATTTACATGTTGGTGTTCTATACTACTATGCCCCAAAAATAAAGAAAATGTATTAAAATGATAGCGTGATAGTCACACTTTGGACATTGTTTTCAAGGTGCAAAGATCCAATTTCAAATTAATTCTAGCACACATTAACAGGAGGCCCAAGTTTTAAGTTCTAGTTCAAACTTTGCTACTCAATCCCTGTATGACTTGAATAAATTCCTTAATTTTTTGAACCTCTATATTTTCAAATGATAAATTAGATGTAATTAGGTTTATAAATGTTTCATTTAGTGCTACAATGAAATCAAAAGATTGGTTGCGGTTCCTACTTTAAGATAGCTTTGCTACCCTTGGTCTGTTCCCTAAAATCTGAGAGTCCTGCCTTGTTCTTCAATCAGCTTCTCAGACTGTAATATTTCTTTAAAAATTATCCACACATGTGAAGAAAACAACTTACTTAAAGTCAATTTTAGTATAGACAACTGGATATATCAAGAGAAAAAGAGACCAAAACTAAAGATTTTCTTTTCTTTCATATGAAAGAAACCTGCAAGATCCCCAGACCCTCTGAATGCAGTCCTAGAAACTGGTTTGGAGATGAGATGTAGAATCAGCACAATTGGAAAGAGGAAGGATGAGAGAAAGAAAAATAAAAGGTGTGCAGGAAATAAAAAGAAGGTAGACAGACCTGAAAACAAAATAATCCATTTCTTGCCACTTAAAGTGTGGTCCTTGGGCCAGCAATATTAGCATCACCTGAGAGCTGTTTTGAAATGCAGAACCTCAGGACTTATCCCTGATCGACTGTATGGAGGATATTGGTACACTGGAAAGATCTTTTTCGTCTCCCAATATACCCATTTTGTAGGTGCTATGAGTGTTGGTTGATAATTCACAGCTAGCCCTTTGTCTAAAGAGTTACCCTTTGCCAAATGGAAATTTTCTCAGTCAGAGAGCTGCACAATAACCACTCTCACTGCCCCACTCAACAAATTCAGTTAATAATTGTCTGGTACTAAGGGACTAGTCCCTCATCTCAGGGTAAGACTAACTCTTTGTTGCAATTTGTGTCCCTAAACTTCCCCCTGGGTTCAGATTGAAACTGATCCTCAGTCGAGACCACAGTTACTTCTAGTTTTTGTGCCCTGTTCTATCAGGCATCCTTTATTCTTCTCCTTAGAACACTCCTCCAGTGAGTCACTTGAACAGGAATCTCCATCTCAGACTCTTCTTTAAGGAACTCAACCTAAGTTGGTTTGTACCAGAAATAGATCTGAGAAGCAGATGCAAAGGATACAATTTTGTAGTTGGACCCAACTTGCCACTTGGATCAATGGTGGTGCATAGTGTATTGATAGTCTCTGGGAAGCTGTAATGTGCAACTACTAAGGCTTTCTCTTGAGAAGAACAGGATAGGTACAGGTTGAGGGAATGCACTAATTGGGGCAATTTCACAGTCGCTGGAGAGATATGGGGAAATAGGAACTATAACGACTGTGAAATTGATGTGACTGTTGCTGAGAACATTTGATTTACTGAAGAAAGAAAATGCCAGGCTTAGACCTCTTAATAATTCAAAGTGTGAGAGTCACAGGCCTCCTTGATAGCTTTTAAAAAGACTCTCATCTCCTAAAGGCGGGGGGCAGTAACAACTCAAGATTGGGCACAGAACTTAAGTGTGATATTGGTAGAACCTCAGAAAATTCTTGGCCTAGGAAAATACAAGGCCCAGAATAGGAAAGAGTAGAACCCTGAGATGTGAGATGAGGATATGTGGATAGATGAATTTGTGGACCTTGTATCCTCGATATCTCTGAGCCCACTAGGCTAGCAAAAATGCCCACTCCTTTTTTGAAGAGAGATCACCTCACCTTGTTTAAGACTATGCAGAGGCCTAAAGTGAGGGAGGTGCCAAATAAGACAATGAAGGACCTCCTCAGAATCTGCATTCTCCTTATTGCCTTGGCACTAGGCCTTAGTTATAAAATAATCTCAACATAGCCAGTCAGAAGAAGTGCTGGACCTGCACGGGACTGAGAGGGATCATTCATCAAAGGACCTGGATAGCATGCACTGGCAGGACTCAGGAGAATATATCTGAAAGTGAATCCTGAGGGTGCTGGATCAAGAAAGGTGGAATAAAAAGCTGGATAAAGGTGGGTTTACAATAAGAGGGAACTGTCTAGTGATATGAATTTTTAAGTCCTTGGTTCTAAAACACTGCTGGGATGAAGTGTGGAAGCTGGAAAGAAAAAAAAAAAGACAATAATAAGCACTAGATTAAATAGAGATGTCATGTAAAACTGTGAGAAATATCTCAAAAGGCTTGAGAACAGAGCATGGTAAAATAGGTTTATTATATATAACTGAAAAACTCACAAGATGCTCATTTTTCTTAGGGAGGACTGGAGAACACTCCATTTACTAAGGTAATAAGGGATGAACGGGGGAGGAATACACCAGTATCACCAGTGCCTGTCCCCTGTGGGCCGAACCAGTAGGAGAGATGCTATTACAACACCGAGTTCCCTAGAAGCAATGAGGATGATAGTATCTGGGAATAACATGGTTAGTGAGTCTGAATAGCATCCAGGATGATCTGACTTGAAATAAATTATAGAGATGACTTGAAGTACATAGTGTTTCTAGAGGCAAAAAACATGGGCAGGCAACTGCCTCAGGTACTGTCAAATTGTGTGTGTGTGTGTATGAAAAATTAAGAATGAATGAGCATAAGGAAGAGGTTATTTCCCCCCAATAAAAATTCATAAACTTTTGCCCAGTTTTCAGACTGGAATCAGCTCCCGGATGCAGAACCCATTGACTGAAGGAGCATCCAGGTAGAGAAGATGAAGGGCCCTACGGCACCACAGCAGTTATGTACAATGACAATGCCACAGTCCTTCCTCAATGGGACCTATAGCCATTTACTTGGGTAATGGAACACTTGGAAAAGGGGAATACACAGATCTTTCAAGGCCTGTTGAATATAAGGTCCTGCTATCAGGAGATTCAAAGTGTTATCTTGCTCTCTGCCCCTTTAGAATAGGATTATAAATGTAATAAATAAAGTCTTGGCCCAGGTCTTTCTCACAGTGGGACTGCTGTCTCTCTGGACTCACTTGGTTGTCATTTCCCTGGCCCCCAAATGTACAATCCAAGAGGACATATTCGGTAGTTGGCAGAAATTTCACATTAGTTCCTTTACCTATAGAATAGGAATGGTTGTAGTAGGGAAGCCAAGTGATAGCCCCTGACTATCCCCACTTGTCCCAGAAATTAAACAAAAATAATATCATATCACAACACAATAACACAATGAGTGTTACAATAAAAGCTTTAAAACATGCAGAAGTGATGTTCACCATCATATTCCCATTTCATTCATCAGTTTGGTCCCTGAAAAACTGGTTGGATCCACTATACCAAATGTGGTTTCTTTACCAGAGAAGATTAACACAGCCTCAGGTATATAAGATATGGACATTGAGCTGGCAAACCATAACCCACAGTAAAAGAAAGTAAGAGTAGTTTACACTCGAATGGGATATACGTCCATTGTCATATCCCAAGGTTATGTTAATTCTCATGTTCTCTGTCATATTATAGATTGAAGGGACCTGAACTGTGTCGGGAAAGAAAACAGTTTTCCCTCTACCCATTTGAGGTTCATTGACTGGGGCACTGTAAATGAGACTAACAAAAGACAGATTAATGAGAGAAAACCAAATAGAAGTTTATTGACATGTGCATGACCTATGCACATGGAAACACTCAGATATTAATAACTCAAAGGAGTGCTTAGAACTTAGCCTTATATAGCATCTTAACAAAAGAGTAATAAATGTTTAGAGAAATCACACGACAAAAGCGAAGGACTGAGTTTCTAGGGGCAACATGTTGTGGGAAGGCAAATACATGGGGAAACTAATGGTAGTAAGGGCTAGTTGCAAAGTTTGTTATATAGATTCCTTTGGTACCATCTCTGGCCTGATGAGAGCCTAGAATTGTCTCTCGTGATTAACTTCTTTCCTTCCTGATAGCAGAAAGGAGACACCTTCATAAATGTATATCCTGCTTTTAGCAAATAGGGGAAAGGCAGACAGTTTTTCTTATATTTTCTTCTTCTCAATTGCCTTCAGCTCAAAATAATCCTATGCCAAAGTGGCATATTTTGAGGTGGCTTATTCTGCTACCTTTCAACTCTCTGGATTTTTTTCTGTTCTTGGAAGTTAACATTATATTAATTGAAGCTGATGATCCAAAAGTGGCAAATACAATAGAAGCCTTGAAAATACACATGTCATTCAGAGAATGGAGAAATACCTTATATTTCCTACCACAAAGAATGAAACCCAACCCTTAATAAGTTTCTTAGGCTTTATAGTTATCATATTCTGCATTTAGGAACACAAACTGCTGGTACATCAAGTTCATTTGAGGGCTGTTAGCTTTGCTTGAGGTCCAGAAAAAGAAAGTTCTCTAAAGGAGTTCAGTCTGTAGTTCCAGAAATGCTGACACTTGACCTCTAGGACTTGGAGGATTCTGTATTACTAGACAAATCTGTGGCAGAGAATGACATTGCGCAGAATCTTTGGCAAGAGCCAACAGGATGGTCACAGCAGGAACTCCTATAATTTTGAAACAAAGGTATGCCACGTGCAGCAAAGAACTACACACCATTCAAAAAATAGGTCTTAGAATGCTACTAGGTCATTTAGAAACTGTATATCTGACCTTGGAAATTAAGCGACTATATAGTCAGAACTACTTTTCATAAACTGAATACTTTCAGATCCACCAAATTATAATGTTGGCAGTTCTACAAGCAATCTATAATAAAATGGTTATGTGTGGTCCATCAGAATCAAACTCAAGTTGGTCCAAGGGACACAAATAAGGTATACAAACAGCTTGCTCAGAGACCGTGTTTCTCTGGTACCTGTCCTCAGCTCACACTTTGACTGTGTGGGCATTTTCTATGACTAACTGTTGGGAGAGGAAATACGCCAAGCTTGATTCACAGTTGGGTCAGTTTAATAAGTGAGTTCAAGCAACAAATAAACTATCGCTGTGCCACGTACAGGGGAAGCCCTTAAAGAATATCAAGGGAAAAGTCTCCCACTGGGCAGAGCTTTGGACACTGCAAGGGGTAATACGCTTGGAATGTAGAGAGAGCGGACCGAGGTAGAGTATACGTAGACTCATGACCAGGCAGAAATGGCTTATCTGGTTGGTCAGAAGTATGAGGATCTTTGTTTCACACATTAATGCTAAGTAGAGAGCATACATTACTGAAGAGACATTAAAGCATGTAGTGGTCAAGATGACTCAGTAAATATATGTCTTCTAACCTTTGTCCTTGACCACCGCAGAGCTTGCATGGACTCATAAAGAGAGTGGCCATGGTGGCAGAGGTAGAGCCTAACATGAGTCAGATAGCATGATCTCCTTCTCACTAATGCTAATCCAGCTCCTACCTTTTGAGTATCCCACCTACCAGCAAAAGAGAACAAAATCGAGACCTCAGAAGAGTACCATTTATCAAGAAAACCAAGCAGCTACTTATAAGCAAGCTGATATTGTTGTACTTCTTCCTGGTAGTGGCAGCAATTCCTCATTGACTGGAATTAACACATATTCCAAGTATGGTTTGCCTTTTCTATCCACATGTTCTTAGCTAGTACCACCAACCAAGGGCTGACAGAACATCTGATCTACAAACACATCAAAGATGAACATATTTTACCTAAAAAGGTGTAATAACGGAATCTGTGGCATGAACTTAGTCCAGATGACAAGTGATGAGAGATGCAAGGAGTTGACAGTCATAAATGCTCCTGGTTCCCCATCTAGACGGCCTCTGTTAAACAGTGTACATGAGAATGTTGACTTATAACAACTCATGGCTGCCCACATATCCAAAAACTTGCCTTTTTCCAAGCAGGAGCATCCAAACATTAGTATGACTAATGATGTGGATACGATACCCCTTATCGTATGAACAGCACAAACTTTTGTCGTACAGACATGATTCTTTAAAATATTTGCAAGTTTATATTTAAATATGCTTATCGGCAAAGATTAATTCATCAGAAATACATGTATATGTAACCAAGTGCTCATAACTTCAGAGAAAGGACACATCTTAGATATTGTACCTGCTTTCCTTGTTTTATAAGTGTTCGCACACATCCATATAGTCATACATCTTCTATTTGTCCTGTAAGGAAAGGCAGTATTTTGATCTTCTTTGTTGAGTAATACCTATTGCTACCTGCTACTCCATTTCCAGATAATAACAACTCATTTAAAAAATCATGAAAAGTAAAAATAAGAGCAAATACTAATGGTAGAAGGAAATCTGTTTTCAACAGGAAAACATGCTTTTGAGAGTTGCAAACAGTGTACTGCGTCAGAGGGCACATCAGAACACGAGAGCTGAATGGATCATTTAACGCCAGCCATTAATGATGGTTTTTTTGCCAAATAAAATCCTCCAGTGGAAGATTTCGTGGTGACAGATATTCTAATTAGAGATGACTAGGAGACATGGGGGGAAAAGAATCAACATAGCTTATAAAAGATGGTTAGTTTCAGCAGCACACACATTAAGGAGTCAGTAAAGGAGAAGTTCAGACAGTAGAGAATGAGGGATTAAACAACAAAAAAAATACACCTATTTGCTTCTTAGGAGAGTTTTTCTAGAAGTTTAGAAAACTGCAGTATTCTTCCTGAATCATCACAGCAGCAGTTTACAAATATTCCCTTGGTCTGATTTGGGCACATCCTAATTTCCATCTGTTTGCAGGATAGATAATAATTTAATCCCCGGTTAATACTAATTGTGAAGTCACTACACAGGAAAACTGAGTGATTGCAGAGAAAATTGACTCAGCACCTGTGGCTTTGGTTTACCTGGTGAAGGCTGGTGACAGGCGCACAACAAAATAAGCTATATCTGCAGCCAAGGGGAACAATTAGAGTAGGCCTAGCAAGAAACCACATTAAACATGTTTCTTCCTGCAGGCACCTGAGCCCCAGCAGAATTCTCATCTTTCTCTCTCCTTGCCTGCCCCTCTACCCACTTTCCTCTCTTTTTCTTAGACACATAGACATTCACACATACAACTGTGTAATTTGTTGTTTTTAATTTGTAAGAAGTGCATCAATGTCTAAACGGAATTACTTATGCTTTACTCTGGCTTTGACTTGCACCTGTGAATCAATCTTATGCCAACAAACCTAATACAGTACTAATGATCCAAAGTTTCCAGCAATAGAATTCTCAGTGCTGAATGTTATACAGTTTTCTTATAATCTAAAACTCATGTTGGTTGTTTGGAAAAGCAAAATAGGTCTTATAGGGAAAAGGGAAACAGCTCTAAGGAATTCTGTAGTACAAAGTCAGATTGCTTTATGTGCATGTTTTTTGAAAAAGATGGCAAACCAGAAAGTAAAGACAGAGAAACTACAGCGAAGGGCTTGGCTAATTAAAGAGGTCTGGTATAACGTCTGGATAGAAAATAGGAGGCCAGTATTTAATAAACACATTCCCTGCCCTGTGCTGGTCATTTTACTATACATAAAGTTGAGTTTTTGTATTATCTAGAAAATACTGGCAGCTCAGAGATGTGAAGTAACTTGTCCAAAATTGCAGCCAGTAAGAGGCATATCCCGGTTCAGTTTCAGAACTGTCTTTCTGTATCATCCTGCTGCATAAGGAGAATTCTCACGGGGAGAGAATACCATGTATCACACACCAGTGGTTCCACCAGATAATTGAGACAAGATGAAAAAGTGCAAATGGACCTTTTCCCTATAATCTACCGCCACAGTGAGGCTGGATTGTGGGCCTGGAGCGAAAGCGTAGATGATGGGACATGCTTACTCTGTGCTATGGCTGCCAAAGGAAAGACCCCTGTGAAGAAAAGACTATTAACAATCTCAGCTCCATTAAATTTAAAGCAGCTGCTAACAGTAGGGGCCTTTACATTGTCAATTATATGAATTTTCCTATTACTATGTCATACCAAAGAGCAATTAAAGTACATTCATCAAACACTGCTTCCACCTTTCTGGTTCTGTCCATTAATGCCACAGTGGCAGGCCTTAGAAATTCTTGAAGACAAATCTGACATGCAGACTTTAATTGTTTCAAGGATTTGTGGTCAGAAACAACACTAGATGAGTAGTAGGGGGTCAATTACACAATTAGATAGTGATAGGCAGAGACCAGCTGAACTCTCACAATGCACCAAATATTTATGTATCAGTTCACCTTGCGAAGTGCTTTGACAGCTACTATTTCGCTTGAAGTTTGCATCTATGCCATTAACTGGTCTGGGAGGTATTTAATTATTCTGTCTCTTTTACAGTTGAGGAAATGGAGACCAGGGAGTCTATGGTGGCAGAGACTTAACTGGAGCCTGAGATTCCTGTGCATTTTCACCCCCACTGGAAGAGCAGAGGAACAGCAAATGACCATTCTTATCTCATTGTGCCCTATTCTGAAATAAAAGGAATAAATTGCGGGGAGAGGGGGTGATGATCCTACAGAAAAGAGACAAAAGAAAGAGGAGAGAAAGGGAAAAGAGACCAAAAGAGTGGTAAGCATTGAGATGGTTGAGCTTACTGAGGACAGCTTCCAGTTGGATTTCCATTAAATCATCCTCCCTCAAAGTACAATGTGTGCTATACTAGATCCTCACAAAGACTAAGAGACAAATTTCATGGAAAATGAGGAAAGCCTACCTACTCTCAAAAGGCAGGCCTCCCATGGTCCCGAAGTCAGTAGTTTTTTTTTAATTGAATAAATTTAGCATGTAATATTGTATAAGTTTAAGGTACATAGTGTATTACTTTGATATATTTATATATTGCAATATGACTGCCAATATAGTGATATTTATTACATTGCATAATTATAGTACAATATTGTTGTCTATATTCACTATACTGTGCATTAGCTTTCTAGGGCTTATTACTACTCATTACAAGTTTGTACCATTAACACCATCACTCTTATCCCACCCTCCACATCCATCCCTTGGTAACCACCTTTACACTCTCTTTTTTTACAGGTTTAACTTTTTTAGATTCCATATATGTAATATCATGGAGTGCTTGACTTTCTCTGTCTGATTTATCTTGCTTAGCATAATGTGCTCAACAGTTTTAAAACCACAAGAGAAATGACGTCCACCCAAGATGATCCCATGCAATGAAGTTCTGTGCAATGACACACTCATTGAGCGTCTATGTTCCAAGTTTCTTTACATGCACGTGGTAGACACTGAAATGAACAGAAAATTTTTCCTGCCCTTGGGAAATCTTCCATTCCTAGAAGTGATCAAAATGTTGGCAGATGATTTAAAACAGTATTTTAAATGATGGAGGTAAACTCAGGTTGTCAGGGGAGCATAGAAGAAGAGCACCTACATATGCCTTGAGGAGCTGTCCCAGAGCCATCTCACATGATAGGTAAGAGCTGATCAGGTTTTTAAAAAAGGAATAGAAAGGACTTTCCAACAGAAAGAATAGCATAAGATACCGATTCTACTCTACCACTTAACCAAGCTTGTTATGGAAGAAGACGGAGGTACAAGCCAGTTTTAATGAACAAATGCTCCTGAATAGACCCCCATATACTTCAAGTAACAGGATGCCTGGGTGGTGGCAGGGAAGCCCAGGACAGGGGATAGATAGTTACACACACTGAGCATTTCTCAGGCCTTGTCTCCTTCACTCCAGTTCCTCATATTCTCCCCAGACTCTGCTGCCCTCATCTCCCTGCCACCACTTCAGGTCCCTGAAGACACGCTGACCTCCTGACTACTTGGAACAAGGTGTGAAGAAATCCAGTGTTCTCTTAGTTCAAGTGAGATAATCATTCCCAAGGAATCAGCAATTAAAAACAAACCCTAAATTTAAAAAATTACATGTTAGGATTATAAAAACAATTTATCAGGTTATCTATTACTGCACAATATACTACCCCAAAACTTAAATGACTTACTATGCCAAATGACTTAAAATAACCACTTCATTTTGCTCACAGTTTTGTGCATCAGGAATTTAGAACAAGCTTGGTTGGGTGATTGGTCTCTGATCCATATCATATTAGCTGGAATGGCCAAGAATGGAGGATCCACTTTTGAGATAGCATTTTTACTATGTAGTGGGAGCCTCAGGATTCCTTGACATTCTTTATCTGTCTCTCTATCTCTTCTCTCTCTTTCATTCTCCCCACACCCTGCAAGGTATTTTATTCTCCAGGATTTATTCATGTGACTTGGGGTTCTTACAACATGACAATCTCAGAGTAGTCTTCCTTTCTGCCAAAAGAGCAAGGTAGAAGCTGCCAGTCCCCTTTTAAGCATGACACTTGAATGACATTATTTGCCATATGCTATTAGCCAAAGCAGTCACAAATCATCCCAGATTCAAGGGGAAGATAAATAAATCCCTCCTCTCAATGGAAGGAGTGTCAAAGAATTATGTCCATCTTTAATCTGCCTCTGTAAAAACAGAAATTTGGCCATACTTGAGCTCCATTAAACCATGCAGCATTTGGAGTAGTCATCTTCTGGTTTCTTATTTTTCATTGTGATAAGGTAAAAAAAATGAAGCTTACATCCTAAGTGTCTCCTCACAAGTAGGTTCCATGCTTGCAACATTCTGTATGGTGGGCCACATAGAAGGAACAAGAACATAGGGTGATAACTACAAAGGAATTCAGCCCACACCTATAGCTATTTGTCCCATTTGAGCCTTATGTAGCAGATGGAATACAGACTGTGTGTCACTGTGAGGCCCATATAACACTCTTCAACCACATGCCTGTAAATAACTGCTAGAACTTTACCATGATGCAAAATTACCAGGATATGTAATAATGAATTTGAAATCTATTCTCTGGCAAGTTAAGAGTCACCGGCAGAAAAATCCAAGACCAAATTTTCAGTGTGTCTTCATGGGGAATTCACCATCGGAACCATTCTGAACATTATGTATAATGTGCGTAGATGGAAGTAGCATTTAAACCTTTAAAAACTGCTTAAGTATGTTACCATTATAAGCAATCGATGAAGGAGAGACTAGAACCCTGGCCATCTGACTACCTGACTCCAAAGCCCATCTTTCTACTACGCACAGTTAGCTTCCTAATGCAGTTAAAATAAAATAAAATAAAAAATAAAAAATAAAAACAAAACAGCTCAAAAGGAGGACAGAGATGAAAAATGCCACAATCACTGAGAAAGAATAGAAGCTGCCACTGCCCTCCGATCCTTTTTAGTTCCCCAAAGTGCCTTTGACAGGTAAGCAGACAGGGTGCCTCTTGGGAGCTGCTAATGAACACAGGATTGGGAGAAGCCAGAGAGGATTAAAGCGGAAGCAGTTACAATATCAATAGTTGCCTCCTATATCTGGCTAGTGCTCAGGGGCACATAGGGTGGCCCTAGGCAAATTTTCAGAGTAAGAAGCTTATTTTGTAGAATTCAAATTTTCTCTCCTTTTCCTCTCTCTGGAGCTCCAAAGCTTATCTGCCCTCCCCCCAACCATTGTCATCACAGCGTCTTCAAATTCTAGATGCTCACAACCTCATTGCCTCCCTTTTCCACCAAGACCTCTCTACCACTTTCACCACTTTAATATAAAGTGGATCCTAAGAATGACTCCAATATCTGCCATTTACTCTCAGGTTTAGGGTTTACCAGTGTGGCTTCTGCTTCAGGAAATACTTGATTTTCAGCTTCTCCCCCTTCTCTCTTCATTGGCATTCCCCAAACCAAGTAATGGAGGCAGCAGCCATGTGGTCATAAATCAATCCCAAGAGATGCTTTATTTAATCAAAACAGACTTTAACCAAAGAATTTAAAGGGAGGAAAAAAGAAGATGCAATAAATAATGTCTTCACACATATTACTCAGTAAACAGTTTCTGAGAACAAGTAAAATTTTACTGTTTTTACAAGACTATGGAAATTAATTGTAAGAATACTTCCACACACTATGAATCACTTTTCTAGGAAGGAATGATATTTTTAAAAATTAAATAATGCTTTGTGTCATTCAGTTTATAAAATTTATACGGAAGGTGAATAGGAATAAAGGTAGGACTAGAACCAGGTCATCTGATCCAAATCCCATAATTTCTCTACTTTCTTTGCAGATTTTTCTATCACTTTAGCTCTCAATTATCTCTATGATAATAAAAGAAAATTTCCAGTCCTCTTTATGAGTTACCAAGAACTTTCATATAAGAAGACTACATTGTTCCCAACAGGTTAAGCTGCAATAAAGAGAACCTCAAAATCTTAGTGGGTATAACCCAACAAAAGTTTAATTATCACATATATCAGAGTCCAAAGTGGGTCGACAAATAGGACTTTTTTATAATCCTTTGAGGTTGCAGACTGAGAGAGCATCATCCTGTACATACCATCATAGGCTCTAAGATAATCAAAAGGAAGATGCTGAACTGCACTCTGGCTCTTAAAGGTCCCACCTGGAAGTGACACAGGTCTAGTCCACTCCCGTTTGATTGGCCAGAGCAAGTTGCACGGCTCTGCCTAAATCCATGGGGGATGGGGAAATACTAACCTACCATGCATTTTGAAGGAGAAGTGATGGAACATATGTGAATAATTAAAATTACTACTACATACACAAAACACAAAGAAGTATGAATGAAGTTTATTCTAAATACTAGTTAATTTATTAACTCAGTTATATTCATTTGAAACTCGTTGAGAAAAAGCCTAGAAGTGAGCGTGGTTTACAGGAAGAAAGAAATCAAGAATGAAAAACACTTTTCAAATTATTCCCCAAATTAGTCACAAGGATAACCGATGGTTAAAAATCTGTAAATATTTTATATAGCACAGATTTTTGGTTTCTAGATTAGAACAGTACCTAGATTAAAACAGTACCATAATGAAAACTAACAATCAAGAATATCTAAGACTTCTAGAATATCTCAAAAGTTATTATAACTCATCAACTGCATAAGCAAGGTAGATGGAAGAAATTATGAAAATTTGGTTGCAACTTAATTGTATAGCAACTTATTTATTATAAGATATTGAAATTTTCCATAATTTAGCTTTATATAATATATAAAAATTTATGTCATTGCCCAAAATCCATAGAACAATCCAGCAACGCATCTCATCCTTGTCTCTATTTCACGGATGAGGAAACTTAGACTGTGACTTGCCTAAGGTCACATATGAAAAGAGCACTAGAGCCAAATTTGAGCCCATTCCTATCCCATTAACTCAAGAATGAGTCAAAATGTGTCGATAAGATCACAAATATTAAATTATTAAAGCTGGAATTATTTTAGTCTTCCATTTTTTAAGCTGTGTTTCCTATAAGAGCAGGTGTTCTTAGAACTAAAGAGAAAATGGAAATAGGTTTGGGACCCTCTGGGTTAAGGAAAATATAACATAATTCCTTGCAGGATTTCGCAAAACCTTTAGTGTGCTACTAAGTATTTTGAGTTTCAATGAGTGAGAGTGTGGTCGGCAGAATAATGGCCCTCTAAGACACCCACATCCTAATCCAAAAAACCTGTAAATATAGTACCTTACATAGCAACTTTGCAGATATTATTAAATTAGGGATCTTTAAATGGGAGATTATCCTGGATTATTCCAGTAGGCCAAATGTGATCACAAAGGTCCTTATAAAAAAGAGACAGCAATGTCAGAGTCAGAGAAGATGTGATGATATAATAGTGGAAGCAGAGGTCAGAGGTCAGAGTGGTTCAAAGCCGTGATCCAAGGAATATATGCAGACTCTAAAAGCTGGAGGTGACAAGGAGATGGATATTACTCTAAAGCCTCTAGAGAAAACACAGCCCTGCCAACACCTTGATTTGAGCCCGGTAACACCCATCTTGAACTTCTGACCTCCAGCATTATAAGAAAATAAATCTGTGATGTTTTAAACCACTAAATTTGTGATCATTTGTTACAGTACCATAGGAAGTAAATATAGAAGGGTAATAAATCTTTGCTCTTCAACCTATTTGCAATTGAAACTTCGAGTGCCTGAAATACCTACCACAAGGAATACAGTGTAGGTAACACTGGTATACTCCAAACATCTTCAATTATCCTGAGATATGGATTACTGATATTGAAAATCAAATATTTGATCAGGTTGAAAAAATTAATACTACTAGAGGAGAGGTCAGTATCTGACAATAGGCACTTGGTGAGAATAACTCAGTTCATCACACCCTTGATTTAGTTGCAAAGGTTTTGTCTCCTAAACATTAAATGTTCCTACCTCTCTCTGCTCCTGGAGTAAACATACAGCCCTTTTTCCCCTGCCTCCTCTTCAGCACTTTTCTTATATGCTGCAGGCAAAAACAATTTGAAACAGGTGACAGCAGATCTCTTCTTTTTAATGCCCTTTGCCTCAGGCACAAGACTGGATCTTTCCAGACACTAGAAATATTATGAGTGGACATTCACCATTCTCCCCTTGGCAAAGCCAAAACATACTTTTCAATTGGATCTCAGAAATGCGGATGAGTATCAGAAATCTGACAGGCTGCTTTTGAAGCAGGCCTCCCATGTAGCATTGTTTTTTCACCCATGTTTTGTGTGGAGTAGCTGCACAGGAGAGGAAAGGTGAAGGAGGGCAAGTCTCTCTGACCTCTTACCCTGCCTCTGCCTGTCAGAGATTAGAGATAAGGGTGGTAAAAATCCATCGGGCTAATGTGATAGGCTTAATGCTGGCTGGTTTGAAACCAGCAGAATCACAAAACTGCAAACTTTCTCAGAGTGCAACATTTTAGGGTCATAAAGAAGTATAAATCATCACTAAAATAGTAAAACAAACAAACAAACAAACAAAAAACTGGGCCTTCCCAGTTTCTGTAAATCATTTTTACCTCGTACCCAAGAGAACTGCTCGCGATGCATTAGATTTGGAGAAAGGAGGAGAGATTCCTGGAGAGTGCAGCTACAGTTATGTCACTATCATTGAAGGGCCATGTCACTGAACTGTTTTGCCAGGACAGTAGCTTAAAATCCCCTGAAGGCAATTACAGTACTCCAGTAAATAGAAAACAAAGGCCTGCTCAATAATCTAGAATGATTGTTAATGTGAGTTCCAAAGATATTAAGTATGCTTTATTCCAGCATGTTAGAGGGCCGTTGTTTATTCCATTTTCACAGCCTGCCCTCCTTCAGTCTGATCCACATTTGTTCTTTGGGATTATGGCCAATATCCTATGGGCTGGAAAAAAAGCCACTGTGAAACAAGCAAGCTGCTGGCAGACTATTTTCTTTATCTAGTTGGAGAGCCCAAGTGATGTGCAGATGTCTTTGAAATTAGCTCTACTTCTTTATATAGAAGGCAGGCTCTGCCCATAGGCTATTATTTAATATTTTCGACCATCAAATCACTTTTGATGGTCAAAACTATTCATCTTGCTACCAGGAATATAACGAGTTCTTTAAGAATACCAAGTACTAACACCACTCATCACCATTCTTTTTTCAATGATTCATTCATTAAATACTTGTCTACCATGTGCTAGGAAACAGATGATTAATTTCTTATCCTCAAGAAGCTCATGGTGTTTTGTATAAGTAAATATGCATGTAAATATGTGGAATAGAGTTAAGGTCACAAAAAGCTAAGTGAGTCATTCTGTCTAGATGTCAGGAATGGTCTCACATTGGACAAGGTCTCACACTGAACTGAGTCTCGAGAATATGAGTCAGAATTCAAAGGTAGTGGTTTTCCAGAGGCATGGAGAAATGAAACAATACCCCACCACTTGGAGAAGTGCAAGTGCTGGTGATGGCTGAATTGTAGGGTGAGGCTCGGTGTGTCAGAAGAAGGGAAGGCTTTGTGTGACATGAAGGAGCTTCAGCTTTATGCCACATCAAGGAGAATTAATTAATTTACTCAGTATCACTTGAGATAGCCTGAGCTGAAATAGAAATAACATGTTCTCTTTATTTGTCCAGCATTTTCACTTCTTGTATCAATCAGGTCCAGGTATTTCAAACAAAAGTCATTATTTTTCAAACAAAGAGAATTTAATACATGGCATTATGCAAGTGATGGGAAAATTAAGAAGCCAAATCAGAACAACGAGGCAACCTAGAAATTAGCAACAGCAGAATATTGCTATGTGATTGTACAGGAACCCAGAAGCCAAGGATGCCTGGCCAGAACTAAAACCATGGAAGGAGCTTCCCTTCACAGGTCCAGAAGATAGAGTGATGGACTCCCTGGCAGGAGCTGGAACCATAGAGAAGATACACTTGTTTCAAGATGCTACCAGATAGTAACGAAGAAAGAAATATACTGGCTTCTTCCTTTTACTCTGGTTTTCCCCTTGTACTTCCCATTGGTCAAGCATACCAGAGACTAGTAGTCAAGGAAATATGAAAAATTTATTTTCTTGTGACACAGTACAATGTAGGAAAAGTACAGAGAATGAATGTGAGGGAAAACATCACATGGCCTACACTGTCCACCCCTTTTTGGTACTCAGCATTCATTGCACTCCTCTGATCATTTTATGTCATACCATAACAACACCATTTTTTCTATTTCATAGAATGTTATCAACAGAATCGACAGAATAACTGTCCTGCGTAAGAGGAATGTGTTCTTACCCTCTTCCTGAATAAGGAGATGTAAAGGCTCATCAATCACCATGTCCATATTGAAGTAAAGTATCTCCAGGTGATATGCAGTCCTCCCCTTCATGCCATCACTAATCCAGTGACCTATGAACTAATTTATAAGAGTAATCACTACCAACATCTTTGAAAGAAAATAATAGGGAAAAAGAATGAAAGAACAGGATAATGTATACATAACAAATATACACAGCTGTTATAGTCTGTAACTGGTCATGATGCCATAGTTGATATTTTAAAAACAGCTTTATGAAATATAATTGACATACAACAAAGTGCACATATTGAAAGCATGTCATTTGATATACTTTGATATATGAATATACCAATAAACCTATCACCCCCAGATTTTCTCATGCCCCTTTAAAATCTCTTTCTTCTGTTCCTTCCTGTTCCCCACTCTCACTCCCTAATCCCAAGTGACCACTGATCTTTCTGTCACTATAAATTAGGCTGCATTTTCTAGAATTTTACATAAGTGAAATCATGCAGTATTTTTTCTGGCTTCCTTCACTCAGCAAAGTTGTTTTGATACTCATTCACACTGCTGTGTGTAGCAATATCCATTCCTTTTTATTGTTGAGTGGTAATATTTCATATACACACAAACACACAAGGTATTACTGATTTGCTATATGTATGTATTGAGAAATGATTACCAAAATAAGTTTAGTTAACATCCATCGCCACACATAGTTATAATATTTTTTCCTTGTAATAAGAGTTTTCTTGTGATTTCTGGTTATGTAACTCAAGTAAATCTTTTTTAGGGAATTATCATTCTATTTAATTCCTAGAGAAACTACGATCAATTAGCTATCATCTCTGCAGGGAAAATCATCTTGTTGCCACCCAACACTTCCTGGTCATTACATTAGTTGTGGTCATCTTGTTTTCACTAGTAAAGTTGTTTGAGCTAGCACATTTAATCCGGATTCTCAGGTAAAGACACCTATATCTATAAATATTGACCAATCCTACATTATAGTCTCCCCTTCTTAGTCTTACTCATATAGATTTCATTTCTACACATGTTTTCCAGGGGCTTGCTAATAAAGATTAGCAAACACTTACAATTTTTTTTGGTTTATACTTATTTATTCTTGGATCAGACCTTGCAATTCTCCACCTGAGGTATGCTGACATCTGACTCTAGTATGAATCTGGAAGCAATAAAAGATGCTTTTGGTGAGTCTTGAGGGAAATACACATCTCCTTTCAAAGCAACTTTTTCAGGTGAATAAATTATAGATTCTTTAAGCTCAGAAGGAAACCTAAGACTATATAGTAAATTAATGTACAACAAAGGAGACGAAGATATAGAATGGAGTAAAGACAGTGTCTTCAATAAATGGTACTGGAAAAACTAGAAGCAACACACAAAGAATAATAATAATAATAGAACTGGACCATTTTCTCATACCATATACAAAAACAAACTCAAAATGGACTAAAGACTTAAATGTACAACCTTAAACCATAAAGCTCTTAAAAGTAAACATAGACAGTAAACTCTTTGACATCGGTCTTAGCAATATTTTTTTGATACGTCTATTCGGCAAAGGGCAACAAAAGCAAAAATAAACAAATAGACTGCATCAAACTAAAATGGTTTTGCACAGCAAAGAAAATCATCAACAAAACAAAAAGGCAATCTACTGAATGGGAGAAGATATTTGCAAATGATACATCTAATAAGGAGCTAATATTCAAAATATATAAAGAACTTATATGACTCAATATCAAAAAAATAATAATCCTATTACAAAATGAGCGGAGGATCTGAATAAATATATCTCCAAAGAAAACATACAAATGACCAACAGACACATGAAAAGATGCTCAGTATTACTAATCATCAGGGAAATGTGAATCAAAACCTCAATGAGATACCACCTCACACCTATAAGTATGGCTATTACCAAAAAGACAACAAAAAAGTGTTGATGAGGATGTGGAGAAAAGGGAATCCTTGTGCACTATTGGTGGGATTGTAAATTGGTGCATCTACTATGAAAAACAGTAAGCAGTCTCCTCAAAAAATTAAAAATAGAACTACCGTATGACCCAGGTATTACATTTCTGGGTATTTATCTGAAGAAATCCAAAACATAAATTGAAAAGATATATATACTCCTGTGTTTATTGCAGCTTTATTTACAATAGCCAAAATATGGAAATACATATATAAAATTTATCAGCCATAACAAAGAATGAGCTCTTGCCATTTGAAGATGGACCTAGAATGTTTTATACTAAGTGAAATAAGCCAAACAAAGTCAAACACTGTATGATTTCACTTAAATGTGGAATCTAGAAAAACAAAACAGATGAACAAACAAAACAGAAACACATTCTTAGAGAACAAACCGATGGTTACCAGAGGGGAGACAAGTGGGAGCAGGGTCTAAAAAAAAAGGTAAAGGGATTAAAAGGTACAAATTTCCAGTTATAAAATAAATAAGTCACAAGGATGTAATGTGCAGCATTGGGAATATAGTAGCAATATTGTGAGAGCTTGGTACAGTGACAAATGGTTACTAGACTTATCACGGTAATCACTTCATATGATATATAAATGTTGAATCACTATGTTGCATACCTGAAACTAATATTGTATGCCAACTATATTTTAATAAAAATTATAGGCTCTTTAAGAAAGAGAAGACTACTTTCATTAGACACAATTACATCTGCTAATAATGGAACCTTGAGGGTTCATTGTGTTCGTGGTTCTCAAATTCAACTGCATTTATTCAAATATGCCCCGACTAAAGTCTCAGAGATCCACTCTTTAAAATTAATGCCTTAATACTAACATATTAAATTGATGAGTTCGTGTTCTCCACTTGCAATGATACTGCAAACTCATAGTTCTGTTTCTCAATCATGATTTCCCTCCTGACACAAAAAAAAAAAATTCTAAGAATGCCATAGTAGCTCTCTGATTCTCTAGTTGTATTCCTTGAGCTAAGAGTTTAAAGCTCTAGGCTGATCATTTTCTTTTTTTAAGCAGTCCAGCACAATCAGAAACAGCCACTCCATTTTTGTAGTCAAATGTAACAGCTACTTGTTTTACTATAGCATAGCTTTCAAGTGACACATAATTCCAAACAAACCAGGTTATAATTTAAGTAATTGTGATGCCACTTGATGCGACAGATTAATTATAGTATCCCATTTTCCACCTGAAAGAAGTTCTGCACCGTGTTCAAGCTAAAAGTAGCAAGCAATCTAATCTCAGAATTGTTTCTTCAGGATGTTTCCTGGGACTAATCTTTTTTTTTTTTTTTTTAGTTTATTTATTTAAATTAGTTTCAAGTATATAGTACATTGGTTAGACATCTATACAGTTCATAAAATGATCCCCCCAATTGCTCCAAATCTTGATAACAAAAAAAAGTTGTTATTAGTCAAGGTCTAACTAGGAAAATATAAATCAATTTAACTATTCCAAATAAATAAAATTTAATACAAGCAAATGGTTGTGCATGTGTTGGTACAGCTGAGAAACATAACAGAAGATCGTGAAACGACCCACGATTAGCAATAGCAGGAAATCCAGTATCATCCCATAGGGTTAGAGAAAGCAGAACTGAATTCACTGAAGCCCCAAAGCCAGGAATATGTACTGGGGGCAAGAACCACAGGAGGAGCTGCTTGTGGGAGTTGGGACCACTGAATAAGGAGTTATTGCCAAGAGCTAGAGTTAAGGAGAAGATGCAGCTGCTGCCAGAGAAACTGTCTAAGACAATAAGAAAGGAGAAATAATCTGACACTCCTCCTTCCTCTTGTCTTCCATCTTTTCTTCCCACTGGCTGACTCTACCTAACAGGGAGTTAGTACTTCCTTGCAATACAGCATAGAAATGGGAATATGCAGTAATTCTGAAAACAAATAAGCAGGTGACTGGCATGCTTCCACAAAGAGAAGAGTAATAGGAGAATTTGCCATTATTTAATGAGAAGTTTTAGCCAGGCCAGTTCAGAGGTAATGAGATAGAATTCCTTATATCTACTTTCTATGAAGTTGCTTTCTGTGCCATGCATATATTTCTAGTTTAATCCAGTGTAGAAATTTTGACTTCACATAAGAAGCTTCACAATATACAGGAATTTAGACAAGAAATTTGGGATTTAGTTCATTATTTATAAAAGTTAACTACTTATAGTAGGTGTTGAATATAGACTTTACCTATAATTCTTCCAATGCCACCGCTACTAACATAATTGATAGCAACCCCGCTGAGATTTGTATGAATGTGTAAAGAGAATATAAAGTACATTTTAAAATATAATATTATACCACGAATTTATCCCAATATTAGTATTATGGAACCTGAATTTCAGTTTCAGAGATTTACCTCTCTAAAATTCAATCTACCACTCTCTAAAACAGATCAGAATCATTTTAAGTTCTTTCTAGGTATTTGTTCAACAAATATTTTTCCCAGGTACCTTTGCTAACTGACTTTAGCTAAGCACAAATAATATAATGACTTAGTATTGTAGCCCCTGCATATTTCATGAAGTCAAATACTATGTTTAACAATCAAAGGATGAGACAAATGTATATTAAATTATAACTGTTTGAAGTGCCATGAAGGAGAAATACATGATTTCATGAAGGTGTTTGGTTAGAGGAGTCAGAGAAGGAATCCATGAGGAGAAGATCCTTGGTATGTAGAAGTTCAACAGGAAAAGAGACGAGAGAAGAGTGACCAATCATGTGCAAAAGCCCTGTGGCTGGAAGGCTGTGACCTATACATGAAGCTGAATGAAAGACAATGTGCCTATTAAAGAGGATGGGTGTATGGTGCACAGTGACAGCGGAGACACAGTCAGGGGTCAAAATACAAATGACCAAAGGACATGTGAAATAACATGGTTTTTATCCATAAGGAGGTAAGAAGTCATCAAAGGGCTTAACCTGGAAATTGTCATGTTGATATGCACTATTAAAGGTCACCCCAGCTATATTAAAGAAAATGCATTGAAGAAAAGTAGTTACTGTGGTAGCTTAAATTAGGTTGAAGTTGATAGAGATTACAAGTAGTAGATATATTTCAGTGATTTTTAGAAAAGTAAAGTAACAGACTTAGTGCTGAGTGGGATTGGCATTGGTGCTTAGTGAATTAGAGGGATCTCTCAAAGATGACCCTACCTCCTAGCTTGCATACATGAGTGGAGGTTGCAGCATTCACTGACAGCATTACTGATGGCATTTGCTTGAAACAGACCAAGGATATAGAGAACTTGTGAGTATATTGTTGGACGTATTTGGTTTGGGTGACTTGGGGCTCCTTAAGAGAAAATGCCAAGTAGGTAGATGAATGTTCAGATGTGAAACAAAGGAATAGACTGGACTAGAAAAAGACATTTGGAATTCATCAGCCTAGAATGGTAACTGAAGGTATGAGCAAGAGTTAGATTGCCTAGAAGGAGAGTAGAGAGTAGAGAGAAAAGAAAGCCAAAAACGGAACTGTGAGTAACTCTGTTAGCCAATGATTAGGTACAGGAGCTTGAGCTTAAAACAGAAATAGGAAAAGAATAGTAAGAGAATGCCAAGAAAGTGATGCATCACAGAATTCAAAGAGTGTTTTGAGAAAGAGGATGTATCCAAAGCTGCTGAGAGGTCAGGAAGAGGAGAAGTAAAAGTGTCCATTCGATTTAGTGAAATGAATATTATTGATGGCATAAATGAGTGCAATTTTGGTGGAGTCTGGGGTTAAAGACTAAATTGAGGTGAACTTAGGAGCAATTGGAAGAAACTTGGCTGTAGAAGGGAGGAAGAGGATGCAATATCTGAAGGGTTAAGAGGAATTTTTGTTTGTTTTTCTTAAAAAATAAAAGAGATGGGCATGCTTAAAAGTTGATGGGAAGTATTGAATTAAGAGGGAAAGGTTTATTTTACAAGAGTGAGAAGAAACAATCATGTAAATTTCTGGAGCAAGACAGAGGGACTACAATGCAAAGTTTTAGATAGTGGGGATATTCTCATTGTAATGAGAGAAGACAGGTAGATGTGAGTGTACGTTTGTTTGGGAAGATGCTTTGTTATTACTGAGGAGATAGTAAAGTGATATTATTTTGCTTTTTATTTTGTGTACCCCAGTTTCAAATTAGAAAGTTTCCTTGAACTAGTATTAGGAGCCTTTAGAAAGATCAGTTAGACATCTCTCATCAAGGCTTCTATTCTCTCTGTCTCTCTCTCTGTCTCTCTCTCTCGTACACACATGCACACACCATCATACCATTCGAATCATTGAAAAACTTAATGCTATGTGAATAGTGCTGTTAAAAATCAATCTGCTGCTACAAATTTTACATTTAAAATTACAGTGGAATTTAGCTCCCCTCTTAATAAGGAACCTAAAAAGACCACTGCCTAACATTTGCTAGATCTATACAAAGACCTCCATGGAGTGTTGTCTCTGTTTATAGCAATTGAACTTGTAGCAGAGGCACTGCCTTCACCCAAAGCCTGTACAGCCTTTACAAAGCCTCTACTTAAACTGCAAAGAAAAAAAGCAGGCACAAATTCTTCTCTAACTTTTCCACACATCTGGTGTGTCTAAAAAACCTAAGTGAGAGTTGTTAAAACTTCAGTGTGTTACAGAGTAATAGAGATTATATGGGAAAAAATGCATGACAGGTAAAATAAAGTGCTTAAAAAACCTAGAACTGAATTCCAGGTTCACATTGATTTTTGGCTTCCAATTTGTGAGGTTGCCGGCTGAATTATACCAAGATTCTCCTTGTCTCAAGCACTAACATTTGCTCCAAAGATGTAGCTTCCTTTGTGGATAACATTAATGGTCATAGAATATTCACCATGACAGTACAATATAAAAGTGATCTTGGCATATTTCACTCTTATAATTCAAATTAAGAGAAATTTTCCAAATATAATAGGAAGGAGAGTGTTTTCTCCTATTTTATCAACTGTTATAAAATTCGTGAAGCCCTGTCTGGCTTGGGTCTTCCATTTACTGACAAATCTGATTAAAATTAGACTTGAGAATAAGGAGTAATGGAACTGTCCAAGTATGAGAATGTTGTCACTGAAAATTGATTTCTAAAAAGGGCATTGATTAGAAAGGAATTGTAGAGAGGTGAGAAATCTGCTGTCAGTACTACTTCTTCAATTGCATAAAATATTGCAATTAAAAGCTAGTGAGGTTAGGAAGACTTTTATTAAATAATGCAATTAAAAGCTAATAAGTTTAGGATTCAACCTTTACACAGAAAGGGGATTTGTGTATTAGCTTTCTATTGCTGCTGTAACTTAGTGGCTTAAAACGACACTTTAATTATCTGACAGTTCTATATTTTAGAAGTCTGATACAGGTTTCACTGGGCTAAAATCAAGATGACAACAAAGATGCATTTTTTCTATAGAGCCTTTGAGGGGACAATTTGTCTTCTTCTTTTTTCTAGCTCCAAGAGGTGGCCCACATTCCTTGGCTCAGGACCCCTCCATCCATCTACAAAGCCAGCAGCATAGCATCTCTCTAACTAATTTATCATTACATCTCTTTCTCTGACCTCACTTCTGCTTCCCTCTTTCACATTTAAGGACCCTGTGATTACAATAGACCTGCCTGTATTATCCTGATTGTCCAAGATAATCTCTCATCTCAAGCTCATTAAATTAATCACATAAGCAAAGTTTTTGTCACGTAAGGTAACATATTCACAGGTCCTGTGCATAAGTAAGATAACATATTCAAAGGTTCATATTCACAGGACTAGAATGTTGACATCTTTAGTGGACATTATTCTGCCTATCACACTTTGTAAAGAAGAAGGACATGAATTTAAAAATTTATTACTGCCAGATATCTGTTTTCTAAGCCTATCATTTTTAAAGAGATGAAAAAATTAAAGATTTTTTCCCCATAACTATGCAGTATATCAGATAATCAGACCACTCATTTTCAGTGACAAGAATGCTAAATAAGGAAAGAATTCCTTTGGCAAAATGAAACTAACTCGGAAGATATGAACTGATGATTGAAAAGCTACTAGGGATGCCCACAGGATGTCATACATCTCCTCCTGAGGAAATTACAGCAGCAGAGAGAGCAGACAGAGGCCATAAAATAGTAATAAAAATGTATTTTAATTAAATTATTCCACCATAAAACTAAAAGGAATCTAAAAACAACGGCTGATTATTATCCTCATCATGCTTCTTGAATGGCCTGTGCAAGAAATTATTTTGAGATGAGAGCTGAGCTGGTTATAAACTACTTCACCCAAGCTCTCTCTCCTCTCTCCTTTCCTAAGTCTCTTTCTCTCTTTGTCTGTATTTCTCAACTCTCTGCCCCGACTTTCTTTCATTTTATCTTGCAGGAAGTATGACCTGAGTGAAAATTCAAGTGCATCAATTCACTATCTTCTAAAGCACAGGAAATCAGTGAACATCACATCACTGTGGGGTAGAATTGGCATAAGGCAAACTGTTGCTTTAGCTGCAGCTTGTTACACCTTGAAAAACAGTGTCAGATGCCAAGAGACACAACTGCCAGGAAAGCTTGGTGTCCAAGAAACAATAACTTTTATATTTTTGTCATCATAATCTAAATCTAAAAGAAAGAACTTTCATATTTTTTTATCAAAATCTAGATCTAAATTTGAATTTTTTTTTTTAAATCTACAGCATTAAGCGTTCACATTTTTCAAATTTTATTGGGGCATGTGGTCTAACAAAGGATGTTTCATCATTTATAAATTTAAATGAAAAGTGTTACAAAGTCATAAAAAATAAATTGCATTTAGTTACATATTGAATAAATTTACTTTATTGAAAAAACAATGAAATTATAAGAAACCAAGGCTGTCCTGGAAAATCTAGAATGCACAGTCACCATTATTTCTACCAGGCATTTCAGAATGCTATTTGGTTGTAAAGCCCACATTTATTTTGTGCAGTGTCTGCTAGTGCCCTAAAAGTTTTAGAAAAAGTATTTTTATTCCATGTGAAATCATGTGAACTGAGTATTTGGCCTGCTTAATTATCTCAAGAGTCTGGTTCAGTAGTTCAGTGTCTGGCACACTTAATGCCCAATAAATGTAGATTGAATAAATGAACAAATGCATGAACGATTTAAGATTAGCCATATAGAAGGCAGGCCAAGTTTCATCTCTGCCAAGACTGAGTAAAAAGCTCACAAGATCCATCTGGAAGAATGATTTCTCAGGACATTTAGTCCTATAAGGACAAAAACATTTATAATAAATAATTAGCAACCAATTTAACTGATTTCTTTAAGTTGTATCAACTTATGGTATAACCATGAAAAGGTTGTACTTTTTTAAATAAAAATTTTTTGTCAAGCCTCTATTCCCATTGGATTTCAGGCTCTCTAGTGATATTTCAATCCAATTTCATAAGTTTTCAGACTGATTTTGATGCTCTCCATTTAAAAACTTCAATTTCATATTCAATTTGCAGCTCTCTTTCTGTATAAAACAAGGTGGCATAGACAGGTGACTCTGACTTGCAGTAGGAAATGGGGAGGAGTAGATGGAGTCTTCTCTCTCATGCCACTCCTCAGTTTTTTACTGTCATTACTCCTCTGAGATTGGAGCAGGGATGAAGTTGCAGGAGGAAGACACTCCACAAGTAACTGCTCATAGTAAATCAGCCTCTCTTCTTTCTCAAAGGACCACTGTCTGCTGGCCTTCATTTTCCTCTCTTCATCAAATAATGACTTTTTTACAAGAGACATTTACAGATTCTCAGGTAGGACCTTTACGGGTTTCTCCCTGCACAACTACCTGACATGGCATATCTGAATGAAGCTCAGTCTCTTCCTTCTCACCTCCTGCCTGTCTCAAATATACCATCCTGGGCTTACCTCACTGCTGGGCTTCCTTGCCAACTGAGTAACACCTAGAAGGGCAGTGATTGAAAAAATCTTAAGATTCAGTTACCTACTCACCTTTAGTCACCTCTCACATATCCTTGTCATATTAAATGTAGATATGCAGGCTTCCCCCTGGGATTTTCTCTTTAAACTCTCACACCTTTTTCTGGCCTGTTTTTCTACACTCAGGCCTAAAAAGCAGAAGCTCCATCAGTTCAGTGGCTCAGCATTTTCGAACAGATCATCCTTAGTCCTTGACTTACAGTACTGTACACATATCAAGTCATTTTTCCTCCTACAGCAACTCTAGAAATGGCATATCAGTATGTTCATTTTACAGTAAATTTGTAAAGGATTTTTCTATGAATATCACTAGTGTATCAGGTGTACCACTCAGTGTTTAAGAAACAGGTTAGAATTTTAAAAATTCATTTGGCTTAATTATACTAATTTAAGAGATATTATAATCATCTTACAACATTATGAGATCAGTAATGTTATGATTCCCATTTACAATAACTTGTCCAATTTCACCAAACCAGTAAATGTTAGAATTAGAACCAGGCGTTCTAATGCCATGCCCAAATGTTCTTCCTTGATGCTGTGCAATTAATGGAAAATTCTACTTTTCTTCTTGTTAAGTTCAGGTCCAATAGCTCTTCTATTCCAAGACAATATCTGTGCCTTGCACCAAGATATACCTATATGGACAACCACACACATATAAGATATCTAAAATAACAGACAGCTGAGTCTATTCACAATGAGTTCATCCAGAAAAAAAAAAACATATTATTCTAGTAAAGTTTCTCCATGAATAAAAAACTGTAGTTTTCACAACTTGAAATATTCTTGAGCTTCTGGTAGATAGTTCTCTGATGTTTCCACTTGACCATCTCTATTCAAAGGGGGAGCAATGTGTGCATTGGTGGTACAGCAGTGAGCATAGCTGCCTTCCAAAGGGCAAGCAACTTAAAACATTGAAGATCAAGTCTGCCTGAACTACAGAGACAATTCCATTTGGTAAGCATCCCATAGTTCGAGATTGAGAAATATGTTTCCTATACCCTAAAGTCCCATGGCAATCATACTCCAGAGTATTTTGTAATCCAATAAATGCCCTGTCTATATATTTATAATTTATCATTTAAATGAAGCACTGAAAGTAGCCTCTGAACCACTTTCGAATACTGGTCCTGAAACAAAGACTTCCATGGAGACCCAAATTTCCATGATATAGAAGAAAAGGTCAACCTTACTGGATGTATAACAGAAGTCCTGAAGGCAGTGTGACTGTCTCCCCTGTATGTAATCGTTGAATCCATTTTTTTCCCATATTTCTGAAATTCTTCATAGCATTATATCACCATTATAGGTTAAGTGAGTCTCTTCAAAATGCAAAGCCCAGCAAAGAATTAAACTATTATTAATAGTCAGATATTAGTAAGAATTATTTAAATAAACCACTTTTTACTTCTTCTTACCAAATGACAAAGGCACTGGTGAAATAGACATACTCGAATAGGAGAAGAAAGTGACAAGGAGAAAGTTTACAAGGAGATACGGACTACAATGTTCACCGCAGCACAGCTTATAGTAGTTAAAAATCAGTAATAATCTAGATGCTCAAGAATACAGTAAATTATGATGGGTATTTCAGACAAAATACTGCATAGCAGCAAGTATCAATGACTGGATTAACATGTTTCTCAAAAATACATTGTTGAGAGAAAAAAATTAAGAAAATTTTTAAATGCATAAGCATTAAAAAAAAAAATCACTCTATGAAATACCACAAATATTGTGTAACATTAGAGTAGTTAAAAGCATTAGCATATGATGAAGCCCACAGGTTCTGGAGACAGATGTCTACCTTTGAATCCCAGTTCCACCACTTTTTAGCTGTGTGACCTTGTACAAGTTATTTAAGCTCTTGGTGTCCCAATTTTAAAATGGAGATTATAGCAGTACTTATTTCATAGGATTGTTTTCAAAGCCAAGGAAAGAATACAGATAAACAACTTAGAACATGGTAGGTGTATATTAAGTGCTCAATAAACATTGGTTGTTATTCATTATATATGGACATATACATATATAGAATAAGATCATAATATCAACTAGAATTCATAATATTTAATGCCTCTAGAGAGAAAAGGAGCACAGAGACTGAATAAAAACAACAGGGACTTCACTTTTATATTTTGTCTTTTATTTTAACTGAACAAATATATTGAACTAAAATACAAATTATGATGATGATGATGATATTAATGATAATGATTCGAAAGCTGGAATGTCAAAAATTAGAAGCAATCTGAAGGGGAACTTGAGGAAGAGTCAAGACAAACATCACAATTTTGAAAGAGGTCTGCTCTATTTTAATTGAGGCTTAGGCATGGGAAGGAAGCCAGGTTTAAAAATGGAGGAAGGAAGACTTCAGACAGAGCAATCCAGATCAACCTAAAAAGATTTCTAAGCAGGGCAGCAGAGCAAGCTGATCTGTTATTCAAGGGATAGGCCAGCTTCTCAGGAAGCTCAGGTTAAACATAACTATACCAGTATGCTCTATTTAAAAGGAGCCAAGACCTAGAGAATTTACTCAAACAAGAACAGGGCAGGTGATGGGTTTGGAAATGCTGATAGCCTCTTGGACCTCAATCTCATATCACCCATAAGCAAAGATCCAAGAAGGCTATGATTAGACTGAGAAACGTCTGGCAGCAGACACCAAAGACAGTCTCTGAGAGGTGCTGAGGGTGAGCAACTGTTGGGACTGAGCAGAAGGCCAGATACTGGCTGGCCATGAAATCAAGATCATACTGGGAAGAGCTGCAAGAATGACACAATTCTGAAACACTAGCATAGAGCTACAGCTATAGAAATTTTCTATTTCCCCTCCATGGTGCTGGGCTGTGTCTCAAGCTTGATGAAAGTTTTAAAAAGTACAGCTAGAGCTGTTTAAGGACAAAGTACCAGGCAATTTTCGTAAGAAAATAGCTTGGAAATAGAGGCTGCTGCTCTCCTACTTTCCATCACTCTACTCTATGATTTTCCATCCATCAAAGAGACTAACTAGCATTGTGTAGACAGATCTGAGGTTGTTTTAGAAACTCCTGCGTAAAATTGGGCTAATTACTTTACCTCTTTATGCCTCACTTCCTTATTTCTGTAATTATGATTATAACATTTACTCTAAAAGTTGTTGTATGGGTTAATCAAAATAATATGTTTAAGAGGTTTAGCCCAGAGCCAGGCATAGAAAATTCTCAGTAAGAGGCATCAATTACTTCTAGCACTCATCACTTAGTAAGCATTCAATAAATATTTGCTTAACTAATTAATTCCAAGTGATGTAAATTAAGTTGGAGTCTCTAGGTAAATGATCACTATTAGAAATATTTGAGCTAATTCAAATATCTTTTTTATCCCCACACATAAGGGTCAGTTATTATGAACAAAACATTGTAATATTTTAGCCTTTCATGGCTAGCCTTTTACTGCATGACATTTGAGTTTTTTTATTCTGCTTGAAGCATTGTGTTATTTATCATTTTCAAATGCTTGACCTCATGCATGAAGCAGCAGAACATCATGCTACTATTCCTTGGGCATGTGGAACACAGGGACAGTGGACCAGGTTTTAACAAGGATTCTCAGAAACTTAGCAACCAATGTAATATCAAGATTCATACATCTTGCAATTAACACACAGAATCCACCTACTTCCGGTATTTGGTATTTGCTAGTTTCCTTGCTGTCGCCCTGAATTCACATATTTCCTATCCCTCCTGATATACGTCTTCTCAACCAGAAACATCCACAATCAAATATACAAACTCCAAGTGATATTTCTGATAAGTGGTCTCCAAATGGCTTGATTGCATACCCAATTAGAAAAAGAAGTGACATCAAGATATATATGCTATATGCACTACTATCATTAACTAAGTTTCAACAAATAGTATTTATTGTTAACAGAGGTGGACGTAAAACTTTTTTTCAATAAATTTGTCTTATAATTTTTAAAATTAATTGGCCATCTTCTCAACAGATGTAAGTAGATTACCATTGCTTTTACTTCCTGGTGTGGTCGCTAAAGAGCTACTGCTAAAACAATAGCTTCCATGTTTTCATTTATCGTTTGTATATTTCTACTACTTTTCAATCCATGGATTTAAGATTGTCTTCCATTTTGTGAAATATAGTGTTTTTAGGATCAATAAACAAACCAGCAGGCATGATATTGGATCAATCCCTCCAAAATGTAGGATCTTCATCTTCCCTCAGAATACTTCATAAAGCATTTATGACCAGCTCACACAGTGACCAGATGAGTATGCCAATTCCAATCCATATGTTAATAAAGCTTATCTTTTATGTGAGATAAAAATTGAAATAGAAGTTATGGTATTTTGTTCCCACACCCTAATCATCCTACTCATTCTCTTGGCTACATTCCCGCATGCCCCTTCAGAGCCCACTGATATGAATGCTTTACCTAAAATAATATACACTTCAATAGCATAAAAATACATTTTGAGAGCAATACAAATAGTCCCATGGGAGTCCACTTAAAAAATTAACTGATAAGAATCACAAATTGAATAAATCCTGAATTGCATAAATAAACAACTTACAAATGTGCCATGTGCTCATAGGCCCACACACATGAAAAGCCGAAAAGAATAATGTTGACTTGGGCCCCATCATTAATTTAAAAAAAGAAGTTTTGCTGGGGCAACAGAAATCAGCAACCTCTTTGAACATCCTCCATACATATCATACTTAGAATGATATATTGATTCTCCAGGCTTGGCTTTGCCTTGGCCTTCTGTGTGAAGCATTATGTGATATTCATGGTGTGTCAGAACCTGATCTGTTTGTCGGTATCATCCTTCTCAAACCTGACCTAGTTGTACAAACTCATGATTTCATGATTTCTGAAGCTCATGATAGAACTTCAGAATACAACCTATTTACGGTATCCACTGTCGTTTTTCAGTAAAAGAAGCCAGTTTTGAAAGGGTGGTTGCAATCACATCCTGAATCTATTTACTGGAAAGAAATGCTTCTTTCATCAGAGTGTTGCCTTGAATCATCTTGTTGATCTAGAAATAAATTTATAAGCAAACAACTAACACAAATTATTATTCTTTAAATCCTTTCCCCCAAAATACATTATTTACATTTTGGGGAAGTGAATGTCCTACTTTGCATATATAGTCTAAATTTTCATCTCTTTCCCACCCTTTCTGGTTCCAAAGAATGAATAAAATATATCTCAGTGTTTCACCTCTACCTGGAGAGATTTATGAATACCCATAATGATTACTGTGGCATATATTCCCCATTTAAATATGACTTTCCATATCTATGAAATTCAAATACAGTAAGGATTTATTTATAAGTTTGTGGGAATGTCAAATACTATTTCTCTATGAAAAAACTTTGTAGATTATTAATAAAGCAGTAATTTGTGTGTGTGTGTAGTTTTACATGGGATCACACATAAATGTTTTCCAGTAACTTGGAGATAAGGGAACTCAGAAATGACTTAGACTTTTTGGATATAATTTAAGCTACAAACTGCCAGAATTAAGAGTATCCTCTTGTTATTAAAACAATAAAACAAGGAAAAATGAAGCAGAGCAAATATATGACAAATCATCTCACAGACAAAATGTTTCTCAGACCAGAACAATGTTGATTATATCAACATAATAAAAAACAGAATGTGTTCATACAAATGAGGTTTGGTCAATGAAGAATTTTAAATAAATATAATCACAGAAATATATTTCTAATTCCTTTCTTCACTACTCAAATGGGTATAGCCAGGCATATGGTAAGATTTCATTCTTTTTTATGGCCAAGTAGTATTCCATTATATATATGTACCACATCCTTTTTATTCAATCACCTATTGGTGGGCACTTAGATCGCTTCCATATTTTGGTTACTGTAAATAATGCTTCAATGAACATAGTGATGCATATACCTTATGACCCAGCGATTCCATTTCTGGATATTTATCTGAAGAAATTCAAAACACTAATTCAAAAAGATATATGTATCCCTATGTTCTTTTCACCTTTGATACATGAATTTGTTAAATAACTCTGAAGATTATCCTTTTAAAATGTATGTTGCTTCATCAGATGGAATTTTTACTCACTGCATCAGTTAATTTATCTGGTCAACTATATCAATTTTTTAAATAAGTTCAAGATGTCGGACTAGAATATACAAACTACATGTAACTTGGGAAATCCTAATCATTCAGCTTCTCAGCAAAGCCAATAATAGTGACCTTTTGCCTACTTCCTATGGATTTGCTATAAAAAAATTGGGAGTTAAAGGAACTTAAATGTATAAACAAATGTACCATATTTAAGCTACGTAAGGTAAATTATAAGACAGCAATTTAGAGTCAAAATGAAATGAATATTTAATATATTTTTCTCCAGGTGCATTAAATTTAAAAGCATCTGTTTTCCTCCATGAATTCATCATTAAAATGACAGTAATCAAAGCAAAGAAATTCTGAAGAGTAAAAATATACCTCAGATTATCTCATATTGACAAAATATATATTGTGATGGGTGAAATTCACAACATTCACCTGAGAATCTTACTCAGTTAATCTAAGAAGTTGGAGGTATCTATTTTACTGAACTAGACATAACCCATGAATATTTGTTTCCATGTTGTGTGGCAAAAAGAAAAGGAAAATATTTTTTTTCATCCTAATGCTTTAAAATATTTGAGTATGAAAAGTGTTTACAAACATATAGATATATAAATGTGTTTGTTTAATGAATATATGTACATTAGTGCATACCTATAATTTTAAATCTGGTTTTTAGCTGTGAAAATATATCTTTATTAATGGCCAAATAGGAAGGGGCTTAGGGGAATGAGTGAAAAAGGGGAGTGAATAAGATGTACCTATTTCCAGTTACAAAAACAGTCAAGGAGATGCAAAGTACAACATAAGGAATATAGTCAATAATATTATAATAACTATGTATGGTGTCAGATGGGTACTAGACTTATCAGGGAAATCACTTTGTAAGTTTTATAGGTGTCTAATAACTCTGTTGTACAACTGAAATTAATATAATATTGTGTGTCCACTGTAATTGAAAAATAAAATAAATTTAAATTTTTTTTGAAAGAAAATATATCTTTATAAAATGGCTCACATTTTTTTTCCTAAAAGAAAAAAAAAAAACGTTTTAGGGAAAGTATTTTTAAATACATATCTTAGGGGGGAAAGTAAAATGTATTCATCCTCCTCACAGAGAAAGTCTAGTTCACTCTGACCTTAGGAAATGTGAATGTTCTGCTCCAGCAGGAAAATAGGATATTGTTCAGAACCACCAGGGTTGGATGAATCTTCATTCCACAGCAAGATTTCTCTCTGGTAAATGTGACCATCATTTTCATCTAATTTACAAATCCTTTTCCCACTTTCCTCTTTTACTTTTGTGTTCCTATGTGGTTCATAAGTTGAGCCTAGAGATTATGGTGATGGAGACTATATTTTGGGAAAGAATTCCTAAATTCTCAACTTTAAAAATTGAGAAATCCTAATAGCATCTTTTTCTAATAATGTACTCTAAAACAGGATGCAAATGGTGTGCTTTGGTTATACTCACTAAAAAAGAACACATTTATTTATAGAATTTCTATTAAATTGACCACTGTTTTTAGAAACTAATGGAGACACTGAGGTATGGAAAGGTTATATAATTTGATTTTCTAGAGCTTCAACAGTCAGTGATAGAGCCAGAACTAAAAATCAATTCTGACTCCCCCTATAAGAACAAAATTAGTCAAATGAGTGCTCCAGAATGTGCAGACTAGAAAACTAACTGCTTGAATAATTAACTAATTAATGGTCCTTTCTTATCTATGTCAGTATTGAACATTGTAAGTTGCTATCTCCAGCGTTTACCCAAGAAGTATACAGTGTGAGGATTATAATTATGAATCAGTTTTTGGTGTTTCCTTGGGGAGCTTACAGTGTTATTGTAGGAGAACACCGCAGATATGTTTTTACATGAATATGGTAAATAATACAAAGGCAAATCGTGAGAAAGGTGGAAAGATAAAATGGTTCGGAAATTGAGTGTGAGTATTGAAGACATGCCAATATACTTCTTTCTGATGTCTAGATCAACACTAGTGCTTAAATATTAAAATATAGTAATAAATATAATAATTAAATAAAATTAAATTTAAAAAATTTTTAATATAAATGCATGTTTAACTGATGTGAAACTATATATCCTATGATGCTGCAATAAACTAAACAATCGTTCCTTGAAAGAAGCATTATGTTCTTTTCAACTTTGTATTTCTGGTGTATAACAGAATACTACATAATAAGCACCAGAAACATAAATATATGAGTGAATAGATGAAGATTTAATATAGTCAGTATTCTCTCTATCCTGAACTACATTGCAGGTAGTCTACATTTTAGGCATCTTGAATAAGTCTTAAGAACTAATTTTCCCTGTAAGCCTTTGTAGATGAAACCACAACAAATAGTTCCCATATAGCAGAAGAACCATTTACATCCTGGGATCCCTATGACTTCATGAATCTACTAACTGAACACATGGAAACTCTTTCTGGATGCACTGGAGCCCTGAAAAATGGACTTATAAATCCACTAGTATCACAAATGCAATGAATTTGGTATCCATGAATGATTTCTTTACTTCCATTTTTCCACCGAACAGGCAACATACAGATACAGCTTGGATTTTAATAGTTTATTCATGACTCTCCAAGGGAGCAGTTTGCGTTACATAGAAAAGTTAATTAATACAAACGACGGGTTCAGGTTGACTATCGAAAAGGAGAAACAAAAAATATTGCAAAGAGTAAAAGGCTGTCGATTTGTCAATATTAACAGGAGATGGGCCTATTTTTTCAATAAGCCAATATGTAAAAATTATCCTGGAGCAATATGCCAGAACTTTTTGTGGACCTCTCTCTCCAGTACTATCACTGAAACAACAATTCATCTATCAGACTGCTGAATTGAGGATTTGGACATTCTACCTCCAAAATTCAAGAGTCAAACCTCTGATATTATAGATTAAAAAGGCAGAAACAGCTTCAGTGAGCCTTTGATACTCTGGATATTTTGCATGCTCTCTAATGATTTGCCATTTGTGAATCTTGAGGGATTGGTTTTGACTGGAATTTGAAGGCTAGAATATTAGTGTGAATAATGCTACAAAGTGAGCAACTGTGGACCGAGAACAATCAAGCTCAGTGATGTGAAATGTAAAGGATCAAGAAAGCAGCCATGCTCAGCTGAGTGAAGTGAAGCAAAAGCACAAATAGGGTGGCAGCTGGATTACAACCCTGAGGAAGTGAAGAGCAACCTCCACAGCTCCAGACTGCTTCCAAACAGGTTTCCCTCCCAAGATTGTAAACTCTGCTCTGCCAAGAGAGGTAGGGCTCAATTAAACCATTCACTGAAATATAACAACAAGTAGTGTTTTAGCTCCTAATTACACTCTCCCATCAGGAAAAAAGAAAAGTCAAAGAAATAAGAGTCTACTTTTTGATAACACGTATTCCTTGTTAAAAATCAACATCTAGTCATAATTTAGGGTGGTTCTATTGCCTGGAGTGAAATAATTCATTTGTTCACAATATTATTTAATACACTTCACCAGGACACAATGGATAATACAAATATTGCTCCTTGTAACATTAAATTAGTAAAAGAAAAAAAATCAAAGCAAATGAAAGACAATATGACTTCCCTAATTTCACTGAAATGAATATGTAATGTGTTCTGTATATGACAGATAACTTGGCAAAGGGAAATTTTTTCTCATTATCCAACTCAAATATTAAAGACTTGGAAAAGTACATTTTTTACCTTAAAAATGACACAGAAAATATCTGGCCCTGACATTCAAGGTAGCAATGTCAGGATTCTAATGAATTCCTAGCATAATGTAAACATCAAAGGCAATATTTAAAAAAATCATGCATCTCACCTGAGAGAATAATAAAGTAAAATTGTAATCAGTTGCTAAAGCCTAATCAATATAATCACATTGCAAAGTTTCCAGAGAGTGTTTTCTTTAATGAAAATTGTGAGGTCACTAAACACTGTTGGTTTCTCTGAATTACATTATCAGATCCTCTCAGAGGCTTTTTTAATTATTTTCATTACCATAAACACAAGCCCAGTAATTTAAACATTTGTGGATAAGTTGACCATTAAAGGAGTCAATAAAACAGTCTCATTTTTATGTTTCTCTCACATATTTTAAAATAAGTTCAGTTTGGTGGTTCAGTATGTAGGAAAGGGGTTATATCATATTCCTAAATATTTAATCAGCCTATTCTATCAAGACCAATAAAAGCAAACACATGGTCATCTCTTTCTCTGTTTTATAGAAAAAAATTAGTTTCTAATCCTGAGTAAGATCATGAATTCAATTTTAATATTCCAGATTCTAGTAATTAAAGATGAACTTTGATTTAGAAAAATGTCCCTTTCAGGAAATATTCTAGTCATTTTCATTTATAATCTTCATGTGGAGTGATGTTACCACAACAAGTAGCATGTTGAAACAAGGTTAAAGAAAGTAGATTGCAAATTTTAATTTTCCTCACTCCAACAACTAAAATTCTGAAATAAATCCTTTCTATGAAACTTTTTTAAGCTCATGCCTTCAAGTGTTAACCTTCTCCATGAAAAATCCATATTCTTATCAAATTCGTTTACATGAAGCAAATATAGATAGCTACTACTGTAGAAGCAAAGCTCAAAGAATCAATAACAAAAAATGAAATATTCCAGGAATAATAGAAAATTCAGTCTTTTAATTTTTTTCATTCCTACCTTAAATTTTACCCCATCAAAGCCAAACGCACGGTAAGAAAATGAATAGTTGATGAAAAGCCACTTCTGTGAAAAAATGATTATGCTTCTATTTTTTAAGTTTCTGAGGTAGAAATAAGCCAGAGGTTCCACCAGTCACAAGCTGAGTGACATCAGGCAAGACATTTAACTTTTCAAAGTCTTTTCTCTCACTTAGAAAATTAAGATAATACACAGAATTGTTTGAGGATTAAATTAGATGACATACGTGAAGAGTCAGAGGGCCAAATGTAAACAAATAAATGAATGAATCTAACCCACCACTTTTTATAGGAAGTTAATAACAATTATATAACCAAGCCAAAATGTTCTCATAGTCAAACTCATCACCGTAAACATTTTTACAAGAAAAAAAATAGACAGACTAAAATTGAATTATGCATCCAATTAAATAATTTATAAAAAGAATCAAGGAAATCTGAGTGAAAATAGTAACAAAGAACAAATGAAGGCAGAAAGGGTAAGAAAATATAAGGAGTTATTTAAACAGAACTAATTATCTGGTGAAAAATAAACAATATGCAAATAAAATTATGAAAAATTTCATTGGAGCAGCTATACATCTACTCAAGACAAACTAGTTTTATTTATAGGAATAAAGTAATTGTTAATAGATTTATCAGTGTAATTCATTACATTAATATATATTAAAGGAGAAAAAAACTCTGTCATCTGAATAGAAGCTAAAATGCTCTTCTATAACATTCAACACCCATTCATATTAGTACAAAGGAAGACTTGGAAACTTGGTAAAAAATACAATCAATCAATCAATCAATAAACGGAAGGCTTTTCTATAAAGCATATTCACACTAAAACTACAGCAAGGAACCTACTACAGATGACATACTTAAAGCATTTCTCATTAAATTCAGAAACAAAGTACAAACAATGCAAGAAGGAGCTCTTTCACACCTTTTGAACACTGTACTTATCTCAAACAATGCAATAATATAGATACAAGATGTAAAAATGAAAAGGCAATGAATAGAAAGCACAAAAAGCACAAAATTGTAATTATTAGCAAGTAATGTGGCTGGCTTCATAGACAACTCCAAGAAACTCACAGATAAATGATTAAAATCAAAAGAAGAAATGTAGCAAGTTAGTATTATACAATATCAATATTAAAATATCTACAATATATTTTCTACTAACAAAAATTAATTGTACAATGTAATAACAAAAATAAAAGCCACTTCCTATAGCAACAAGAACTACAAAGTATTTAGTGACAAAATAATAATAAATTGCAAAATCTTTCTAGAGAGCATTTTATTTAAAAAACTAATAGAAGATCTGAATAATAGAGAGTTTATGGCAGAACTCAACATTTTATATATGTTATTAAAGCTCAAATTAATCTATAGAGGCAAAATAGAAAAGAGTTCTAATTATTTCAAGTGACTAGAATATGACAATATGGCTCTAAAATTCAAATGGAAGAGTGCCAAATGTTAAGTACATTAGTTAGGGTGTACTTGGCTGAAAGTAACAGAAAACCCACCTACAAAAAGCCTAAACTATAAGAGGTTCGAATATAGAATTCCACCCTTTCTTTATGCTATTCTGTTACTCTCTTAATGCTGACTTGTCCATTTAATCTGGCTATTGTTATAGTCAACAGTCCCAGAATTCATATGAGAAAAGAGCAAACAGGTGCTGCAAATGGATTAAATATATATATATTTAATAAATTTTAATAAATTTAATAAATTTATATATCTCCCAGTATTCCTTTTTTAAATGAGGGAGAAATACCCAGAGGCTTTCACTTCTCGTTGGACACATTTCACATGTTTAATCCAAAATGAATCACAGGCAAGGGAGAATGCAATTGCCACGATTACTCAGAATAATCATAATTTTACAGCCCATCCCCTTTGGATTTGGTGGGGAGATCCCCAGAAGCATATCACAGCCCAGACTTGAGAAACTGAAGTTCTATAAGCAAAACACAATGAGTGGGTAAGATGACCGCTGGGTAGGTAAACAACCTTGTCTAGCAAAATGGATTTCAGAACGTATATAGAGTTTATTTAATCAGTTTAAAATTTAGAAACTTGGGCAAAAATTGCAAATAAATAGTATACAGACAAATACAAATGTCAAATAAATATATAAAAACGTGCTCAGTTTTACTAAGTGATCATGGAAATGCAAATTAAAACAGTAATGACATACCATTTTATCTCCATTAGGTCAGGAGTTAGCACACTTGTTAAAGGGCCAGATATGAAATATTTTAGGTTTTGTGGGTTAAGAAGCAAAAAGGAATTTATTTTGTACATATATATATAACCATTTAAAATGTAACCACTCAAAAAATTTTAAACTATTCTTATTACATGCTTATAAAAAACAGTAGTGGGCCAGATTTGGCCCATGGACCATAGTTAGTCAACTCCTCCATTACATGGACAAAACTTTAAAAGCTCAATAATATTAAGTGATGGTGAAATGTAAGTTAAAAGTGTCCTACAAGTAGGAGGGTTTATTGGTACAATCACTATGAAGAATGATATGGTATTATCTATGAAAAATGAAAATATTCACATCCTATGACCCAATAATTTCCTTATTTTGGCCCCTAGAGAAACATTTACACATATACACATATAAGAAAGCATGTACAAGAGGTTTATTGTATCGCAGTTAATTTTACAAAAGCACTAGAAAAACCCAGATGTTCGTCATAGGAAAATGGCGGAATAATGTAATGGTGATATACTTGTATGAACTAGCTCTATTTATGGATAGATATTGAATACATATTGATAACTGTGAAAAGTAGATTATAGATAATATATACAGTATCATATGCTTAAAATACATAAAATATTTTCTATAGGATAACCGTAGGTTATAAAAATAAGAAATATGTTTGGAATGATAGGCTAAACTCATAACTCTCATCACTTTCAAATAGAAGGAAGAGACCAGGTTCTGAGAATGTCTTCAGAGGAGCTGAAACTATATGTGTGTTTCTGTGGGGTTTTTTTATATTTTCAAAGGAGAAAATATTCATATATCATTGTGTTTAATTATAAAGCACATATAAAATACTTTGAGAATTGGCACAGAAGAGAAAATTAAGAAGAAAAAGGTGGACATATTTAGCTATAAAATGTTTAAATAGCATAGCTAAAGATTTTATGTGAATATTAAAATACATATAAATTACAATATTTGATCTAGGAGTAAAATTGACTAAATACTTGGAATCCTAACTTGCTAAGCTCCAAATTTTATAAGGTAGTAAATGAAATATTTAGAACTCCAAAATATGCCACTTTGGCATATTGATTATTTCAGAATGAAGGGACTTGAGAAACAGTAGATGCAAGAAGGGCTCTCTGACCTCCCCTTTTTACCAAAAATAGGTCATAAAATTTCCCATAAAAATTGTGCCCTCCCTGTACTAGGAAGAAAAGAACTTCCTTTTCACCAGATACTGGGATCCAATGCTGAAATGGATTTGTGCAAAGAAATTTATTAAAATAACCCTGATCTTCTATTAGCTTGGCTGTGCCCACTCCCCACAAATATATCTCCTAGTCACTTCCCCCAACCCCCACCCCCCATCAGCTCCCTCTAGTACAAACATCTATGCCTTGTCATTTTTTTTTTCCACAAATTTATGATTTCTTTGTCTAGTTTTAAAACTTTTCTGCTCTGGTCTCTTCTTTGGTTGTTCATTTTCTTATGTAAAAATAAGATAAAATATATATGCTTTCTTTCATTAATCTGGTTTTTGTCAGTTTGATTCTGAGGCCCAGTTTATAGTTAAATGAAGTTTCTATTTCAGATATTTTATTCTGCAAGTCTAGAATTTACATTTTGTTCTTTTTTTATAACTTCTACTTGTCTGATAAGATATTTTATCTTTTTATGCACTCTGAGTATATTTTCCTTTACCTCTTCGAGCATAGCTATAAGTGCTTTAAAATTCTTACTAATCTAACTTCTAGGTCAGCTTGCAGTTGTTATTCTTAGTTGTTCTTTCTCTTAATAATGAGTGACATTTTACTAGTTCCTCATACATCAAGTGATTTGGGGCTTGTATCTTGACACTGTCAATGCTAAATGAACTCTATTTTAATCCTCAAAGAGTGCTAATTTTTTTTAAACGACAACTTGGTTGAACTCAAACTGCCAACTCTGTCTTGTGATTAGCAGCTCAAATCAATGAAGTATTTTTCTCTTATCTGAATTATCCCACACAATAGTGGTTCTGGAATCATCCAGAGATGTAGGCAAAATTTACATACTGATTGGAGGCTTCCTTTTTCCAGATTTATCTTTTCTAGGATTCTTCTCTAATTTTCCACTGGCTGTGGTTACCCCAATCTATGTTCTCTGAGTCTTCAGGCCAGACAATGATGGTTTCCTATCAGAGTTTTAGCCACCCTTTGCAAATGTGATCACAGCCTGTCCTCAGGTTAAAGACCATAAAAATGGAATCTCACCCCATGATATCCTTCCCACCCCCAAATTTAAACTACCCTTCAGTAAGAGCTTAATTAAAAATATAACCTCTGACAGCTTTTTCTATACTTGATCTGGCTAAGTGGTACAAAAGACAAGGAGTTGATTCTTGAAAGACTCAGAAATTTATAATTTTGCATGAAGGATTTCTCTTTCATGTGTGTTTGAACTTGAAACCTAGAAGCTTAGTAATGTAGACAAATCTGGAGAGATAATGTTGCATTTAAACATTCTGCTTCATTTTTTCCTTTTAGAAATACCTAAAGTATTGATGTAATCTTGTTAAAAACATGGTGCAGATCTTATAAGAAAAAAAAAGTGATATTGCTGTGATAATGCAGGTCACCTTATTGGGTTAAGAGGCTAGTAGTGCATTCCTCTTTGACAATGAGGCAAGAAAAATATAGCAATAATGAGAATATTTATTTGTTCAGGAAAAGGAAGCAAATCTCATTTGTCTAAAAATAACAATTCTGAGAAGCTCTTATCTAGCCTTCCTGATAATCTCAATTCTTTAATGATAGAAGAAATGACTTTAAGATCTACTACCATAGACCTAGTTCTAATCAGAAGTGGAGTTATTTGGTGATGGAAAAATGATAAGTCTTGGAAGAGAGCATTCCTATCATCTTAGATTGTAGTAGAAAGCTTGAGCAAAGCCTGTTAAATATCTTGCTGAGACACTTAAAGAGGCATATTTCAAAAACATTATAGGTCATGGTTCCATTTTATGTAAATTCAAGAATGACTCTTGAATAGTCGGACTCAAGAGAGTTGGGAAGCTCTTATTGATGTAATTCCAATTATAGAATGTCAAATACTCTTAGAAGAAATAAACAAGGAGGAATGTATGAAGAAAGTAAATACCCCAAGAATGGGGGGAAAAAACACAAATAACTATGACTATGCATGAAACCATGTTATCAGGGATGTTGAATCCAAAATAAGTGGATTTAGACTTACCACCTGCTAAAAACAATAAAATTTTTTAAAATGTCATTTTACAAATAAGAAGATAAAAAAAGAGGGACCAGGACCACTGCATGAGACGAAGGGTATTGCATTGAAGTTTGATAGAAATAAAAAAGTACATCTAAGTTCTTATCTTTATTTCTGATTTCTCTGCCAAATATAGAATAAGCATTCATAAAGGAATAGAAAATCCAAGGGTAGTAAAGTTGTTTTATATGAAATTCAAGTCATTTGACTTAGATAACTGTAACCCAAGGATCTAAGAGAACTTATAAATGAAGTCACTCAAAAACCAACCTTGTTTTCTGAGAAATCTTAGAGAAAGGCAAAGGGATTTGAAAGCCAGAAGGAAGCCAATGTCAATCCCCTTTCAAATAGAAAAGGACAGGTTTGGCAAACAAACCACTGGATACAAGGATGGATTACTAAAGGAGCAGATAGCAAGCACCTAGAAGAGAGGGTGACCATCAGGAAATGTCTAAGAATGGCTTGTCACACCTCACTCACATTTTGCTCTGAGAGGATTACTGAACTCGTCTAATATGAAAATCGAGCACACAAAGCTTATGAAGAGATCAGCTAGTCCACTAACAGTCGGATAGTTCTCTTTTTAGATCCTTTTCTATATTGGAAAACTATGGATTGGATGTATGAAATATTATCAGATTAGTGCTGGTAGACATATTGTACACAATTAATAGTGACTTAGGTAGCAATGAATTGGTGTCAACCCACAAAATAATAATGTTGACAGCTATTACGGGTTAAATTGTTTTCCCCCAAAAAAATATGTCAAAGTCCTATGTACCAGTAACTATATGTGACTTTATTTGGACATAGGGATTTTGCAAATATAATAAAGTTAAGATAAAGTCATTAGGGAGGGTCATAATGCAATACAATTGTTGTCTTTATAGAAGGAGGAAATCCCCATGTGAAGACAGAAACACATGGAGACAACATGTGACAATGGAGGCAGAGACTGACATGCTGCAGCTGCATGACCAGGAATACCAAGGATTGCCAGCAAACTAGCAGAAACTAGGAAGAAGCAAGGATCTTCCCTTACCAGTTTCAGAGGGAATGCGGCCCAGTCAACACCTTAATTTCACACTTCTAGCCAGAACTCTAAGAGAATACATTTCTGGGTTTTTTTAAACCACATAGGTTGTGGAACTTTGTTACAGGATACCCAGGAAACTAACATCACAGAGACCTACCAGAATCAGATCCTGGTTCTAATTCTATCCATTTAACATTCTAACAAGAGTTAGAGAAGAACGAACAAGCTAAAAATATTAAAAATAAAAATTACAAGAATAAAAATACACTAAATTTAAAATAATATATAACTAGTTTAATGGAAAGTTTCATTACCATATAAAAATAAAACTACACTACAAATACACATGCAGAATTTATTTATAATTTTCAATTTTTATTTACTCAGACACTCAAGAAAATCACTGTTTTCTTAATAAATTAACTATAGACAATTCTACCATTTTAATAAGAATAACTGGAGTAATAAGTTTAATTCCAAATACAATGCATTAAAGAGATCTGAATAATAAGATGTAGTTTAAAGAAAAACGATCAAAAGGAATTACCTCAAGATCATGCCATATTAAAATCTGAAGAAAATTATAAAGTAAAATGACAGAGTTTGGTGTAGAGAAGAGATGACTCAAAGTAGGCACTACACTGTCCACAAATACTGAAAAGGCATCTCATGGTTTCTTTGTGACCTCAGGAGGCTGGATTAGTTTCAAAGAGTCTCATACTCCTAATACTAAAGTGCATCCAATAATACATTATCTGCAGTTTATATTAAGAATAAAAGTGTATATCGTGGCTAATAACCTAAATGCAATATTCAATCCTGAGACATCTTTTGCCCCACATTTTAACATGCCTTAAACCAGCAGTGGTCTTACAATTGCTGACTGCCAGGTGGCAGTCATAAAGGAGTTTTCACCAACTGAGCATGGACAAGCTAGGACATAGATGTTCACATTTTTGCCACTTTAATTTATTTATGTGCATTGCTGGGATGTCACATGTTAAGTTTAACTGGCATTTAAAATGTCTTCAAAAATCTTGTACTTTGATTTAACACGGAAATGAAACAATTGCATATGAAGAAAGGCAAGGGGACAGCAAAAATGCATGTATTTGAGGAGCAAATATTAATTAGCAGAACAAATATTAATCATGAGAGGAATGACTGCAATTCTGTGTTTTCTTGTGATAAAACAATCAAATGCTTTACTAGACTCAAGGAAATACAGGGCATTTTGCTATGTTTTGGAAATGATTTACATGCAAAAAGATGCCAATCTCCTGCTAAACAACACAATTGAAAGCAAGAAGTACTGTCATATTTCTTAGAATGGATAAAGAATGTTAAAAAAAAAAAAAAGAGAGACCGCTATGACCTATTCATGCAGCAAACAGCATACAAGGCATTGTATTATTGTTTATTTGGCAACATTCTATTGTTATTTAAATACAACTAATGACACATCTGATGATTGATAATAGTAGATTTAATAAAATATGGCAATTTCTATTAATATAAAACTTTATAATTTATAAAGCATTTTCACAAATATCATTTTAATTGACCTCAATGGCTACATGAAATAGAAGTAGGTCTTTTTTATAACCATACAACAGAGGAGAAAGTTAATGCATAGTAGCTAATTAACTTGAATGAATCACATGTTTAACATGTGATGAAACTAAAACTAGATTTAAAGGTTCCTGACTCCTATTCCAGGGCCTTTTCTATTTAAAAAAAAATAATAATAAGGGATTTATTTTTTACTGGAAATATTATGAAAATTTAGGTCTAGTGAAGAAAACTTCTACAATATCTAAAAATTCAGGAGAAAAATCTTGCCTTTTGATATCCAAAAAACAAACTGAATGAACAATTAACTCTCCAAAGCCATTTTCATTTTTGCCCAGTGCAAAGAGGGGCTCAGAAAATAGAACTCCCCCAAGAAGTTGCAAGTGATGCAAACAAAAATCAACTCTTTCTCTCCTGGGAAAGAATTAATAGTTTGCTATGCCAACTCCATTGAAGCTAATGTAATCCTGAAATTGAATATTATTGACAAAATTCATAATCTAGGCTCACATATATGCATGACTACAAACACAAAATATGTAATTTTCAAATATTTATTTGTCCTTTGAGGCAAATACTAGCCTCTTTAACATATCTCCTTGATATAAAGCATACAAATATTCTGACAAAATTTAAAATAAAGAATTATGGTATATTGCAGTTTTACATATTCTCACTTAATCGCTTTATTCATATTGTATCTTAATCTTGACAACTATCCTGTGAAGTGTCATCATCACCATCATCATATCATTATTATCACCATTATGAGTACCATTACCATCACCATCACCAACATCATCATCACCATTATCATCATCATCACCACTGTCATTTGACAGACAAATAGACTGAGGCTTAGTGCAATCATATAAGTAGCTCAAAGTCACTCTGCCAACAAGTGAGTTGTTTCCACCTTTTGGCTATTGTGAATAATGCTGCTAAAAAGACTGGTGTACAAGCATCTGTTTGAGTCCCTGCTTTCAATTATTTGGGGTATATATCTAGGGGTGGAATTGCTAGATCATACAGTAGTTCTATGTATGACTTTTTGAAGAACTGCCAAACTACTTTCTAGAGGAGCTGCATCATTTACATCCCCACCAGCAATGCAAAAGGATTCCAATTTTCAGTTTATCCACATCCTCTCCAGTAATTGTTCTTTTTTATTTATTTTTATTTTGGCAATAGCCATCCCAAAAGGTATGAAGTAGTATTCCACTGTGGCCATTGTCCATTATTAATTGGATCATTTTTCTTTCTATTGTTGAGTTGTAGGAGTTCTTTACATATTCTAGATATCCCTTTTGATCAAACGACATCTGTTACATGTTGATAATGCCCAGCATCAATATATGAAAGAATCTCTTATAATGATTTCCATTTAGCTATTGCCAAAAACTTGCATGTTTAAGGAGGAATTTACATGTGGAGTGAAGAGCATTTTTACTGAGTTTACCCAACAACCAGAGCAGCACAGTATTTAGTATTCAGAGCAAATGCAGCTGCAGTTCCCACCACGCCCTTTTGTGCATGTTCTACCTCCATGTGTATGAATTTTCATTTTTTAAGATATGTTAGCTTCCGAGCCACTATCAAACCCCAGAAATTACTTTAAAATTCACAGTAACTTCAGCGGATGGGATTAGAAGCTGTCATTTGGTTATTAATGAAGAGCTCTGAAATAGCAATTTTAGAAAAACCACAGGCTGGTGGGAAATGGTGTTTTATTAACTGCTGCAAAACCTCCAAGCGCAAAATGGGCAGGGGTGGGGAGAGAGGGACTGTTTCTGTGAGTAGCTAAATGATGCCTTTCCACTTCCTTATCACAGAATGTGTCAGGGCAGCGCTAAGGATTCCCATTCAAATCAAGCAGCTGCGGACAGCCCAGATGGAATACAAATAGATGCAGGAGAAGTGGAGCAGGGTTAGCGAAGTGTGCAGTTGGCGAGATTGATGTTGATACCCTTCACTGCCAAGTGAAATGCCAATAATGCTTGTATAGCATTTTGTGAGGGCAATGGGAGTATTGATTCCTGAGCAATAATAAAGAATGAAGCTGCTCTCTCAGGTATAAAAATATTGGCAACTGTTACAAAGAATTGACTCATAGGGGCCTGAGTGCTGGCCTATCTTAATACAAATAATTCAGGCTTCACAAGGATTTCAAGAGCAGCCAGGCATGATTCTAAGGCACCAACTCTGCTATTAATTTACCTGAGGCTTTCACGGGCCTCCCAGTCTATTAGTCAATTGGTCTTAGCAGAGAAGCTAAATGGATTCCTGAGGTCTCATTGAGAGTTGAGAGAAGACAACAAAAATGAAGAAAGAAAGGAGAGGAAAAAAGGAAGAAAAAAGATACACTATAGAATTTTTACAAATACATTTTTAAAGTTACAGATTCTGTTTGTGTTTCTTTCTGAAAATGAAGTAATACATGTGGCAACAACCTAAGCAAAGAACATGTATGTGCTTTTAAACACATTTATATTAGAGGTGTGATTTCCAGGAATGTTTTATGTTATGGATGACAATAAGTCTTATACACTGAAACCAAAATGCAACACTTGCAAATGTAGAGACCAGTTATATTTAATGATATCAAATACTTGGCAGGAAAGCTTACAAACATTATAAATTTACATAGAGCTAGAAAACTGGCCTGAGAAGAGATACAAGGCCCTACTCCCACAATCACCCATTACTAAAATAGAGTAACCACTGGGACACCTAATAAATATCTTAATTTTTGCAAATGGTAAAAAGCACTTGGTGTCACATGAACTCAATCTCTAGCCTGGGTACCATAACCCTATTTTAAATAATGGAAACTTTAAAACACACACACACATACACACACACATTTAATGACATACACACATATACACAAAGCAAGATATATACTTGGTTTACATCTAATTATCCCTTATAGGAGAAAGATATTTTGAAAATTAGAAAAAAAAAAAGATTAGGTCATTATAATAAAATTTATCCATTCTCAGATTTCTTCAGCTTTTTCAAAATGTACTCATGTGTAATTTGTTTCATTTTGTTTTGTTTTTTGCCTTTCTTTTTTTGCTATACAGCTCTTGATCATGCCTAAGGACACATATGCAAAACAGGTAAAAAAAAGAAGAAGAAGTAGAATGAAAATATACTGAATTAGTAAAACAAATAGAAACTTAACATCAATAATATCAAAGAAGCACTGGGAGCCTAAGCCGGCTTGTGAAACAATTCACACTAGCTTAAGTAGGTTCTGCAGAAGCATTGATTTCCTTAATACAATTTTTTAAAATCCTGGCAAAAATATTCTTTTTAAAATACCCAATTCTGTTAAAGGTAAAAGAAACAGTCATTATCATATGCTGCTCGTAGGAATGGTATGACTTTCCCATGGGCAATACCTCAATGTATATCAAAGTTTTAACATGTAGCACAATTTGACCTTGAAATTGTACATATAAACATGGATGTCACAATGATTTAGCCATAAGATTGTTCACAGCTGTGCTATGTGTAATATTGAAAAATTCAAAGAAAAAATATCTAAATTTCAAAACCAAGGAACTGAATGATTTTAAATGGAATAGGCTGTAATTCTTATTTGAGGAGGAGGAAAATCTATAGTTACTGTGATTAACATTGCAGGTTGCCCAATGTCAATATCATCTCATTCCCCTTTCCCTTTGAGATAAGTTCTTGATTTTCTTAATCTAGGTATCCTTCCCCCCGTATGACTCAGAAAAGATGACCCTCTGTCCGTCCACTCTTACAGGGTGAAAGCCAACCAGAGTCATCATTTGACCTTTATCAATAATGAGAGAAAATAGATTTTTTACTGCTTAGAAGAGTTTGACTTGAAACCTTGTGCTTTAAACACAATATTATATGTTTATAATATTATAAATATTATGTATTATAAACATATTATTTCTACTATAAAATGTATTATAGCTGAATGCCTTCTCAATAATAGGTTTTTTTAATATATATTACTTTTGAAAGCAAGAATACAAAAATATCCTCTGGCTTCATTTTAATTATCAGACATTATATAAATATATCCCAAAATATTACCTCACAGAGTGATAGTGATATTACACATGATTTTTTATTTGTGTGTCTATGTGTTCTAAGTTTACTTTTATGAATATGTGTCATAATTGGAATAAGAAGACATAAAAAGCAATTTTAAAAATTTCTACCAATATTAGTTTAAAATGAATAATATGCTGATTATATTTGCTTATCTGGTTCTATAGCAATTGAGAGCCAGGAATTTCTAGGTACATTTTAAGTAAGAGGATAACAAGGTTCAAAGAATCTAATTTTGCTTCCATAGCAGCAGATATTATTTAGAATTAGGTCCCCCACTGAATTGTTGGTCTGTACAGCAGGTACTAGATGAATAGATACATATTATCTAAAATTGAAAACATTTTTCTATTGTTATTTTGACATAATACCATAGCTTCATTATTTCATTAATTTATTAAAAACACTTATTGAGCATGTGTTGTGTTCTAAGCAACATGCTAGGTAGGCAGAGAAATGATGAAGATGAATGAAAAAAGCCTCTACTCTGCAGGAGTTCACAGCCAAAAGGGAAAAATAGGCATGTAAAACTTTATACTATAATAAGTTACTGCTCAAATAAAGGCACACAAAAAGTGAGTGGAAAAATAAAGAAGAAAGTGATTAGTTCTAATTATGTGCCAGGGAAAACATATAGAGTCAATGCACTTGCTTTGGCCCATAACCCATAGACTGGAGGAGGTAATCCTGGCACAGAAAAAACAAAGAGATATAATTATGTATGGAATATCCTGGGAAAATCCAATAGGATGGCTTGACTGTAATATAAGAAATTTAGTGTGCAATAGAAAAGGAAAAAGTTAGAAAAATAAAATGTGTATACACTTCAATCTTTAGGCATTGAGGAACTGCCAAAATTTTTTATTTTTTGAAGTAAGCTAATGACATGATCATATCTCTGCCTTAAATAACATTGTAAGATAATCTGAGGGAAAATGTGAATGCAGAATGGTTACTTAGGAAGATATTACAATAACCCAGGTAAGAAATTATGAGGATGTAAACTGGGGTGATGATAATGGAATTAGAGATGAGTGCAGTAATAAAGGAGATCTTTAAAGAGAGAAGTGATGGTATATTGTGGCAAGAAAACTGATGATTCCAACTTGCTAATTCAAGAGCTAAGAAGACTGTGAGGATCTTAAATGGGGTAGGAAATACAGGAAGAAGAACTGATTTGAAGGGAAAAAAATAATAAACCTGGTTTTCAAAAGTATGACTTTGAAATTCCTGAGGAAAAGGGAGGTAAAGATATCTAAGAATTTGATAACACCTTTATTGCTTCAGTGTCTTTCTTTCTCAAATGAAAAGAGTCATGTCTACAAATTATATCCAGTCTTTAAGTATTATTTAAAGGGAGAGATACAAAATTTTTCCCTGATCACTAGCTTAAAGAGGAAGAAAAAAAAAAAACTGTCCACTTATTTTAGAAATTGAATAAAGGAAAATCATTCGGGAGTAATCGAAACCCAAAGCCTATTCCCAGATTGGTTATGGAGCCTGAATTTACAATATTCATCTGCTCTATAAAACACAAGCTGTAATATTAACATAACATGTTGTCCAGGGCCATTGGAATGCCTGTAGTCCTGACAAAAGCAAAACTGGCTGTCTTTGGAGAAAACGTTTTACATCTCAGGGCTCATGAGAGTCTTCCAGAATAGTTACCCCACTTTCAGAATAGTAATCAATAAAAAATTACAAACTACCAAGTAAACAGCATGAGCAAACATCAGCCGAAACAGAAAGCAGAAAAATAAGTACTCTCGAGTACTTGAAATAAAAAATAATAATAATGGGAAAGTGATTGTAAAGATATATAGGTAGATAAAAGAAATAAATGGAAAAAAGAAAATATATGGAAAGATTAGAACAGTATGAGAAAGAAATAAATAGACGTGAGAAGCACTACGAAAAGATTGGTATTGAAATAAAAACTTCCATGAATATGTGAGAATAAGCTATGTTGTGAATTATGAAACACATAGTACTTAATGACAATGGGAACAGTTTCAAAATTTGTGGGATAGAGCTAAAGTCATTCTGAGCGGAATATTTGTAGCCTCAATATCACATATTAGTAAGAAATGAAAATTAAATGTTATCTTAGTTAATTTACCAACACAAGAAGTTTGCAAAGGAAATAAAAAGTAAACCTAAAAAAATAATAAAGAAGAATTAATAAAGGTAAGACAGAAATTAATGAAATAGGACAAGAAACAGTAGAAAACAATCACAAAAATAATTTTTTATGAAAACAACAAAAAAGATAACCACTGATTCAACAAAAGTAGTATAAAACTTATACTCTGAAAACTGAAAAAACATTGTTAAGAAAGATTTAAGAAGACCTAATAAATGGAAAGACATTTTATGTTCATGAATTGGAAGATTCAATGTTGTTAGGATGGCATTATTCCTCAAATTGATGTTACGGTAAACTGATTTTCAACAAATGTGCCAGGACAAACAAATGGGGAAGAAAAATCTTTCCAAGAAAATGGTGCTGAGACAACTGCATATCCACATGCAAGAGAAAAAAAGTTGGACCCCTGCATTTTACCATACATAACAGTTAACTCAATAGAATCAACGATTTAAATGTAGGAGCTAAAAGAATAAAATTCTTGGGGCGGGGGGAAAACAAGCATAAATCTTCATGACCTTGAATTAAGCAATGGTTTCTTAGATGTAATATCAAAAGCACAAGCAACAACAACGAATCACCACAAGCAATTTTAGAACATTTTCATCACTCCAGAAAGAAACCTTACGTGCATTAGCAGTCACTCACCATTATCCTCTAACCTCCTCAACCCTAGTCAACCACCAATCTACTTACCATCTCTATGAGTTTACCTAATCTAGAAATTTCACACACATAGAATATACAATATGTGGTTCTTTGAGAAATTGCCAGTGACTGCAACGATATTACTCAGTGGCTGAGATAGCTCACTAGTTCTATATCTCTGTGCCCTAGATGAATAGAAAGGGACTAGAGAGGAAGCACTTGCTAGACTCATATTGCCATTAGCAGCCTGGGTGAGCATCATAGCTAAATCTGACATCCCTCCAAAGGTGGAACAGTTTGCGTTAACATCAAAGACAAATTGAAAGAAAGAGAAATAATAGCTGAAAGTAACAAAATGAAAAAAAAATTGGTCATGTAATGACAAAATAAAACATTACACACTGCTTCCTTGAGAGAAGCTTAGAACAAGAGAATAATTTTGTCTCTTAGCACAATTAGACCAAAAGAGTGAATATATGATTGCCTTCACTTTTGGAACCCGGTAATTTTGGATAGAAACCTGCAAACCTGAGCAGTAGTATCACAATAGAATACATTCTCATCATACGTTATGATAATAAGCAGGACCAATCGTTGACAACTGAATGGGACTCTAATAATACGCCAATAACTTTAGAATCTCATTTTCAGTTTATATCTACTACACAAGATATTATTCAGGAAGAACTTTCTAGGAATTACTCTCTGTTAGGCCATTAAACTATGCAGTGTACAATCCTGATATTGCGATCTCAACAAACTTTGTTGACCAAATGCTTAAAATGGTTCCTGCCTATAATATATAATATAATATATAAAATATAGTAGCTGAATACTGTATTGTGCTGTATACAAATACATATCATCCTTGTTGCACTGTTTCTTCTGGACTTCACCCCATGTGCTTTTTTATTTTGCAGGTTTTCCTCTGTCTCCTTTCACTACAATAAATCATAACTCTTCAAATAATAACTTCTGAGTCCTGTGAGTCCTTCTAGCAAATCACTGAATCTAGTGGTGGTCTTGGTGACCCCTAATACAAATAATTCCTAAAATTCTCCAGTATCTCATATGTAGTCACTCATTTAAAATTTTCTAGATGAATGAATGAACTGTACATAACACTATATCCATCATGTCCTCTAGCACTAAGCTATATTTTGGAGGACTCTCTCTCAGCAAGACATTTTAATTTTAGTCAGTGGAACAACTCGTCAAGCTACAAGTTAGCTTTACTTGTAACCAGAAACAAACAAAAAAAAACTCATGTTTTTTTTTTCTTCAGAATATATCAAAAGAAAATTGGATAACATAAAAAAGTGGGAAAAAGAAGAAAGAAAATAATTTTTAACAATAATGTTGTGAAGTCAAGAGAAAAATCCTGTGAAATAGCAAATCAAAGCTATTGTAAGACTCTAGGGTAAAAAAAGGACCTTCTGGCCTTAAACTTAAAAATCAAATATATAGAATTTAAAACAGAAGGACTAACGAAAAGTCTAACAGGGAAAGAAAAATGTCAAATACAACACAGAATTCCGAAAGACAGCAATAGGCTAGATGATTAAGCTAGACTAGAAGAGCAAGACAAGATTTAAATATGAGAATAGAATAAAGAAAACATCAGCTCCGAAGGTGAGCCAAATGCCTAAGGCTGGGAATGGCACGTCTGTATCGATATAGTCACTCTATCACTGGGACTATATTTGTAGTCATCTACCTTTATTAGATAATTCCATTCAGTAATCATTAACATGGCTGAAATAGCATGAAAATATTAAGATTGGGGGCAAGATCAATAGTCAACCAACAAAAGTGTCATTCAATCTGTACAACAAAAGAAATCTAGTGTGGATGATAAGGAAGTTGACCAGAATTGTCGATCATGATCAAGGTTTCATGAAATTCACCAAGACACAAAGTCAGGTGAGCCCAACAGTTTATCCATTGTAAGATGCAAGTGGTATATCTAGATTAGGGCATGAGCAGGGCCAAATGGCAAAAGTACCTGCACAAGCAAATGATTAGTTCCCCTGTCAGCCATTACTATTAAAGTGGCACCTCTTGTCAGCTAAGGAGGAGTAAAAACTCCCAGCTTGGAACAAGGACTGCTTGGCTTAGCATGTGGGTGCAAACTGAAAAGAGACATCTATGTTATAGCCCCATTCGTGGATGATGCTGAAAATCAATTGTAATGAGGAATCTATTTAATGGGCAGGGCTTTGGACAGTGCAATCAGCCACTTAATTTGTGGGAAAAGAGAAGTGGCCCAAGGACAGAACATATATGTATACTTGGACACTGGTGAATGGCTGAGCTGGTTGATCAGGAACCTGGAAGGAGAAAATCTTGAAGATGGGGCACAAGGAGATCTGGAAAGAGGCATCTGCATTGACCTAAGTGAGGAAATGAAACGTGAAAATTTTTGTATCACAAAAGATTTTTGTAGGCCTCCAAAGAGCATCTACTACAGAAAAGGCAAAAATAACTAAATAGATTGACTTGGCCAGTTCACATTAGCCAGTCCTTGCTATTTTCTTCCCTAGTGCCGTGATGTCAGTTCAACAAGAATGATTGAGTTACCTCCTTTGCTGAAACTCCAATCTGCCAGTTACAAAAATCAAAAGTGAGTCCAATCGTAGAGACCAATCAGCCCTTTGGCAGTAAATTGACTTCATTAAATCCTGTTAACTCAAAAATATACAGTGATTTATCTTTGACCAGAACTAACCCAAATTTGGCATGAGTTCATGGCCAAACTTCTTTCCTTAGAGGATCTCAGTCAACACACCATTATGGACTTGCAGTGTGTTTGATCTGCTATATAAGATCCTGAATAATTTTACATGGGGTCAAGGAATCCATTTTACCAAAAATGGGTTTCGATAGTGGGTATAAGATCATAGGATTCATCCAGTTCATTCATACCCAGAAGTTTCTGCCTATAATAACCAGTGGAAGTCACGATAAAGTGCCAGCTTGATGATACCTTGCAAAGATGGCACACCATCCTCCAAGATACAATATATACTCTAAATCAACCTCAGCAAGATTGGTAGTTTTAACTACATTAGTCTTTGTTTCAGGGGCTGCCCTTTGTATTTGTAGGATGTTTAGTAGCATTCCTGTCTATATCCACTAGATGCAGGTAGTATTTCCCTCTTCGAGCTATGACAAGCAAAATTTTTCCAAACATAGCCATATGTCCCTTAAGGAGACAAAATCACCCTCAGTTGAAAACCATTGCTCTAAATCAACAATTGTTGCATGTCGCTAATAGTAAAACACCATTAATTCAAGTGACTAACTCAAGGAATTCGTGCATCTAGTGCCTGCAGTGCTGGGATCTGCATGTTTAGAAGTTTTGGCTGCCAGAGGAGGAATATGTCCACCAGTGGACACAGCAAAAATTCCATTATATTTTAAACTATGGCTGTCATCTATTTGCTTCAAGCTTCTTGTGCATAAGAAGGCAGATAAAGCAATAAGCATCATTCTGTCAAAAGTAATTGACATAAATGATGATGAGGAGGTAGGGCTTCTGTTACACAATAGAGACAAGGAGAAATTTGGGGGAAATGGGATCTATATGTTTCTTGGTATCCCACTCCCTAATTTTGATGGAAAATGGATAAGTTCTGCAGTCACAGCTTGAGAAGGTAGTCACCAGGGACTCAGACCCATGAGGAAAGAGGGTTTGATTCACCCCACCAAGTCTACCACCAAGACTGCTGAGGTCTGATGATTCTAGAATAGATAGTAGAAAAGGGAGACAATGAATATTGGTGACAATGTAAAGGCTGTAGTTCATCACACTAACTGGCCTCTTGTTACATCAAGAAAAGAGATCCACCAGATTCCTGGAAGAGCTTCTCCCAGAAGGTTTAGCCAAAAAAAAAAAAAAAAAGTGGACCCAAGCAATGAAAGATGTGGACTGCACTGGGTGCTGTGGAGTGCTGTCTAGTCCTCTCCACTTTGGGATTCAAGCATTTCTTTTCAGTTGCTGAAAAGGGCAGCAGCTGACAGCTCTCAGCTGAGTGTCCTTAGCGAGAGCCTGCAACTGAAGAGAGTTGCCCATCCCAAGATCTGGCCAGTGTCCGATGAAAAATAGATGTGGAGCTTCCCAGGAATCCTAAACTACATACATTCATGTGTTAATATTCACTTCATTGTTTATGTAGTTAATAATAAGACTCTAAGTGTGGAGACTTGATCCAGTCATTGTCCCTCAGTGACACCTCAAACATTCAAGCTCTTTGTCTTTATTTGGAAATTGCCCTTTCTATCCTTTAATATTTAACTTAAAGTCTGTCTCTTTCTAGCCTCCCAAGAATAATAATTTTAATCAGTTTGAAAGAATTTATTTGTTAAATGTTCTAGGCCCAATGGTGTTTGGGAAGAAATGTCGTTTTATAATTCTATCAGTTTTTTTTCCATGGTCGCTGACCTTTTTAAGTTTCCCCATTTTATAATTTGGTAATTTCTATTTTCCCAGAAAGTCATCCATTCCAGGATCCCAAATGTATCTTAATAAAGTTATATAATTTATTTTTTTCTGCATCTCTGGTTATTTCTCCAATTTCCTTTTGATTTAGTATAATGTGCTTGCTGTGGTTTTCTTTATTGAGCTAGCTAATGGATTATCTATTTTATTGACTTTTCCCCTGAAGAGTTTTTTCATGGATTATCAATTTTGATATTGAGTTTTTCCTCTTTTTTAATTATTTTCTGCTTTTATCTTGATTATTTCCTTCCTTCCGCTTTCCTTTGGTTTAATTTGTTGGTCATTTTCTAGTTTCTCATGTGGAATGTAATTCACTTATTTTATCATTCCTTTTGCTCAGCAAGATGAATATTAAAAGCTTTGCATTTTTCTCTAATCAAAGCTTTGCCCACATGCCATAGGTCTTGAAAGTTATATTTATCATTATTTCCTTATTAGTTTGTAATTTTCTTTTTTTATTTAACTCTTTTACTTAACTTTTTTAATTACCCAAAATTAATTAAACAGAGGGGATTCTATAAATTACAAACTGGTTAAGATATTTTTGTTGCTATTCATTTTGTAATTTCTATATATGTTGCTATATGATGAGAGACATGAGATAATCTTTCTAATTTTACATTTTCTCATGGCAAAACATTTGGTTGATAAAATAAAATATTCTTATCCCATTAATTACTGCAATGACATGCTTGGCTTAATTTGACATTTTTATTTTTCTAGTTGTTGGTAATCTACTATTTTATTTCTGTTTCTTATAACTTTA